>NW_027509222.1:680000-695000 GCF_051911475.1 Siphateles boraxobius
CTCTCAGGCTGATAAATGGTAAGGGTTAAAAATATAGCCAGCATTAGCGTGATTAATGAAGCCTGTTGTGGTTTTGTGAGGATGCGTCCCCTCATCTGGGGTTTTGGGCCGACTCAAGGGGGATTAAAACATTAAACTGTTTTGTAGTTATATGAGTTTGCGGAGGGTAAATGATTTAAGGACACGAAATCTCGCTCTTAAACCCTAACACACCTGCAAGCTTTATAGGGCGCACTGAAAAGGCCTCGGCTGCCGTACAGGGAACAAAACTGCGATTTGTTTGTTTAGGAGGTCGTCACTAATCCAACAAGATGGATGATCAGGTCCTGGATAAACACTACTTTGCCTCCAAGTGCTGAAGTTTTAGGATGAACAGGGCAGAAGTGACTCTCGTCCAAGGACACTGATGCTGTGGAAACGACAAAAACTAATTACTTTTTTTATTAAATATAGATTATGTGACTGATAATACTTCACCTCTGCTGTAAGGCCGATATTATGCTGCATAAGGAGTGGTTTTCATCACTGTGTTGCCTGCCACTTTCTGATGAAATGTAATTAAGAGTTTGTCATTCAAATTTTAAATCAATTGTCAGATAATGTCTTGTGATGGGGTTTAACCGAAATAACAGCACCAAAACTACAGTTAAAAAAACCCTAATTAAAATGATGGGAAAACACAAAAACACTTGGGAAATTTAGCTGCCATTAGATTTAGAATCAGAGATGAGTGTTCCTCACACAACTGTGCCAATTTATCTCTAAAGAGATAAAGGTGTGAACTGAAGGAGCTGTTTGATACTGTTTAAACGAATAAAACATTAGATAAGCTTTTTATTGGCAATTTCCTCTACTAAATGTTTCTGGAGCCGCTGAGATGCATTTGCACGCTCCTCCTCGCTTCAGATCACACAACAGACTGCAGCAGGATTGAGGTCACGACACTGGCTTGGCTTTTCTAAAATTTAGAGCTTCTTCTGTTTGAACCCTCAGCAGTTCATTTACTCCTGGGTCACTGTTGTGTTGGGTCGCTGAGTTTCACGTCACACAGCATCACCTGAAAAACATCTTCACGGCTTCAAATGTAATGCTGTGTGTATTTCAGAAACTAGTTGTTAAATATATGGCATTAAAAACGTTATAATTTCAGATTAATATCAGGACACTTCCCAAACAGCAACCAGCCCAGATCCGGCCCAGATCTGGTACGCGTGGAATCCACATGTACCAGATGTGGCCTGGATCTGGGCCGACACTATGTGTCACGGTATACTATTCTCTGGTTCCTTCTCGTCTCGTGTTTATGTTGTGGTATGAATGCACGTGCGTTGTGGGCGTGAGTGTGATGTCATTACCTGATCCGCTCCAGCTGATCATCATATCACCACCAGCTGCAGTCCATTTCCTCACCCTATTTATACTCACCGGTTTTTGTCCTCTTTGTCAGATCGTTGTTTGATGTCTCCTGTGTCGGTGTTCCAGTCCTGTCATCCCGCTCGTCCGGTGTTCGTGTTCTTCGTGGATTGTCGTTTCGTTGTGGATTATCGTTTGGGTTGTGTGGATTCCGTCTTCTGTGTTTCACCACTTCACGGTTCCTGTCATCACTTCTGGCCATCGAAGTCCCTGCGCTACCATTCCACGCCCGTGTCATTGTTTTGGTCATTAATAAATTGAGTTACTTGCTATTGCTTCCTGTGTTCTGTTCCCCGCCATGACAGAACGATCTGACCAAACCATGGAAGCAGCGAGTGCACCATCGTCTTCGTTGGAGGACTTCATTCGGCACAGCATACGTAGGATGGATTCCCAAGAGAGAAATTTGAATGACACGGGTCGTGCGGTACAATCTTTGGTGGCGCAGGTGTCCGAGCTTACCCAGCAGATCCAACAAATGCGAGCTCCCACTGCGCCACCCGCACCAGCCGTTCCCCCCACACCACCAGAGTTCCACCACCAGTCTGAGCCCCGCCTACCGGTTCCGGAGGCTTATTCCGGGGAGTCCAGGTACTGTAGAGCCTTTCTGACACGATGCTCGATGCATTTTGCGCTACAACCAAGAACTTTTCAGACTGAACAGGCCAAGGTAGCGTTCGTCCTGACCCTTCTGACGGGAAAGGCGGCGCTATGGGGAACGGCGGTGTGGGAGAACCAAGACCCATGCTGCGCCTCGTTCCAGACACTCTCCTCCGAAATCAGACGAGTTTTCGACCGCGCCGTCGCGGGGAGAGAGGCCGCCAGGGTGTTGGCCGACCTGCATCAGGGAGAGAGGTCGGTTGCGGACTTTTCCATCGAGTTCCGGACCCTGGCGGCCGAATGTCGATGGAACGAGGAGGCGCAGTGGGACATGTTCCTGCATGGGTTGGCTGACCGCGTCCAGAGGGAGATCTACGCCCTGGACCTCCCCACATCTTTAAATGGACTAATCGAGCTGGCACTGCGGGTGGACGCTCGACTCTCACGAGTCGAGCGAAGAGGGTCGTTCACCCGCACACCGGAAGGAGCCGAGGGTCCTAGGTCCAGCGGCAGGGACGCGGTCAGTCCCGTCTACGATCACGAACCCATGCAGGTGGGGCGAGCTCGGCTTTCCCGGGAGGAGAGGGAAAGGCGGAGGTCCCAGGGCCTTTGCCTCTACTGCGGGGGTACGGGACATTTCGCATACAACTGCCCGGTAAAAGGTCAAGCCCGATAGTAAGTATGAGGCTACTATCGGGTGGGATCTCCGCCAAGAAGACCTCATCCACATCTACCCTCCTCCCGGTAAGACTAAGATGGTCAGTCCACCAGCACGACTGTAGAGCACTTTTGGACTCCGGGGCTGAAGGTAATTTTATGGACAAATCATTTGCACTCAAGTTTCAGATTCCCCTCAAGCCCCTCACTCACAGGATTGCAGTACACGCACTTAATGGTCAAGAACTTCCCACTATTTCACTCACGACTGAAGATATTACCCTCATCACATCTGGCAACCACACTGAGACTATTTTTTTTTACATACTGGATTCACCCCTCGCACCCATCGTTCTTGGACACCCCTGGCTCATCCACCACAACCCCCGTATAGACTGGCAGCAAAGAACTGTGCTGGAGTGGAGCAAGGAATGTCATAAGTCCTGTCTTGTGTCTGCTTGTTCGTCTGTGCCTGTTTTTATGTTTCAGGAGGAAGCAGGGGATTTGTCTAGCGTGCCCAGGGAGTACCTGGACCTGAAGGAAGTGTTTAGTAAGTCTCGTGCTGCTTCTCTCCCTCCGCATCGTCCCTATGACTGTGCCATAGATTTACTGCCAGGTAAGTCTCCGCCCAAGGGCAAGTTATACTCACTGTCTGTTCCTGAGAGGGAGGCCATGGAGAAATATATTTCTGATTCTCTAGCAACCAAGTTCATTCGCCCTTCCTCTTCTCCAGCGGGGGCGGGGTTCTTTTTTGTGGGGAAGAAGGATGGTTCTCTGCGACCTTGTATCGATTACCGGGGGTTGAACAACATCACGGTAAAGAATACTTATCCTTTGCCGTTGATGTCTTCAGCTTTCGAGAGGTTACAGGGAGCTTCCGTCTTCACGAAATTGGACTTACGTAACGCATATCATTTGGTTCGCATTAGGAAGGGGGATGAGTGGAAGACTGCGTTTAACACCCCCAGGGGGCACTTTGAATACTTGGTCATGCCGTTCGGGCTGTCCAACTCCCCTGCGGTCTTCCAGGCACTCGTCAATGATGTGCTGCGAGATATGATAGATCAGTTCATTTATGTCTACCTGGATGACATATTGATTTTTTCATCTTCTCTCCAGGAACATGTGCAGCACGTCCGACGAGTGCTTCAGAGGTTGCTAGAGAATGGGCTTTTTGTCAAGGCGGAGAAATGCGAATTTCATGCACAGTCTGTTCCTTTCCTAGGGCACATCATTTCGTCTGAAGGAGTGCGTATGGATCCTGAAAAGGTTAAGGCTGTGGTCGAGTGGCCAAGCCCAGATTCCCGTAAGGCCCTACAGAGGTTTCTGGGCTTCGCCAATTTCTACCGGCGTTTTATTCGCAACTTCAGCCAACTAGCCGCACCTCTGACTGCCTTGACCTCCCCCAGAACGGCGTTCAGGTGGACAGACACAGCGGAAGCTGTGTTTGCCAAACTGAAAGGCCGCTTTGTTTCAGCCCCCATCCTTATTGCCCCTGATTCTTCACGTCAGTTCGTGGTGGAGGTTGATGCGTCAGAGGTGGGGGTAGGTGCAGTGCTATCCCAACGCTCTTCTACAGACGACAAGATGCATCCCTGCGCGTTTTTATCTCATCGCTTGTCCCCAGCCGAACGTAATTACGACATCGGTAACAGGGAGTTGTTGGCAGTCAAAGTAGCGTTGGAGGAGTGGCGTCACTGGTTAGAAGGGTCAGGGGTACCTTTTATCGTCTGGACTGATCATAAGAATCTAGAATACATTAGAACGGCTAAAAGATTGAACTCCAGGCAGGCTCGGTGGGCACTTTTTTTCGGCCGTTTTGATTTTACTCTCTCGTACCGCCCGGGTTCTAAAAACATCAAACCCGATTCATTATCTCGTATTTTTGAGCCTTCCGAACGCCCGTCTACTCCCGAGTGCATTTTACCCGAAACCCTATTTGTTTCCACACTCACATGGGAGGTCGAATCGAAGGTCAAGTCGGCCTTAGAAGGGGTAACGCCTCCGCCCGGTTGCCCACCGAATCGTTTATTTGTGCCGGAGGAATTACGGTCCGACGTCATTCAGTGGGGTCATTGCTCCAACGTGGCTTGTCATCCAGGAGTCAACCGAACCAGTTTCTTGGTTAAGCAACGATTTTGGTGGCCACTTATGGCTCGTGACATTCACAGTTTTGTCTTGGCTTGCTCAGTTTGTGCCACTGGTAAGACTTCTAATCGACCTCCAGATGGGTTACTCCAACCGCTGCCAGTCCCTTCGAGACCCTGGTCCCACATCGCGCTAGATTTTATTACCGCCCTCCCGCCCTCCCAGGGTAACACAGTCGTTTTGACCGTGGTGGACCGGTTCTCGAAGGCGGCTCACTTTATCCCCTTACCCAAATTACCCTCAGCTAAGGAGACAGCGTTGACTGTCGTAGATCACGTCTTTCGTTTACATGGCCTCCCGATGGACGTGGTCTCCGACAGGGGACCCCAGTTTGTGTCCAAATTTTGGCGAGAATTTTGTAGATTACTGGGTGCGACGGTTAGTCTGTCCTCAGGGTTCCATCCCCAGAGCAATGGCCAAACTGAGAGAGCCAACCAAGATCTGGAAAGGATGTTGCGGTGCTTGGTCTCCAAGAATCCTTCCTCATGGAGCCAACAACTATCCATGGTGGAGTACGCCCACAACACGTTACCGGTGTCGTCCACGGGCCTTTCTCCGTTTGAGTGTAGTTTAGGTTACCAGCCACCTATTTTTCCCAGTCTGGAATCCGAGGTCGCGGTCCCCTCTGCTCACGCCTTCGTCCAGAGGTGTCACCGTACCTGGACTAGAGCCCGTGAGACTCTACTCCAGGTGGGGGCGCGCACCAAGGCCAAGGCCGATCGCCACCGGTCAAGGCCTCCCGTATACATCGTCGGTCAAAAAGTGTGGCTTTCTACCAGAAACATTCCTCTCCGCTCCGTCTCCAATAAGCTTGCTCCCAAATTCATTGGCCCGTTCACTGTCACCAAGATCATTAGTCCGGTGGCAGTCCGCCTCAATTTACCTCCGGCGTACAGGAGGATTCATCCCGTCTTCCACGTATCCAAAATTAAGCCCGTGTTTCATTCGCACATTAATCCGCCAGTCCCGGTTCCCCCCCCGCCGCGACTCGTAGATGGGGAAACCACTTATTCGGTCAACCGTATTCTGGACTCTAGGCGGAGGGGACGCGGATTCCAGTACTTGGTGGACTGGGAAGGTTACGGTCCGGAGGAGAGAAGTTGGGTACCTGCTAGAGACATCCTGGATCACTCCCTTATCGATGATTACAATCGACAGGTAAGGGAGTCTGAGAACGCCAGGAGGCGTTCTTAGGAGGAGGGGTACTGTCACGGTATACTATTCTCTGGTTCCTTCTCGTCTCGTGTTTATGTTGTGGTATGAATGCACGTGCGTTGTGGGCGTGAGTGTGATGTCATTACCTGATCCGCTCCAGCTGATCATCATATCACCACCAGCTGCAGTCCATTTCCTCACCCTATTTATACTCACCGGTTTTTGTCCTCTTTGTCAGATCGTTGTTTGATGTCTCCTGTGTCGGTGTTCCAGTCCTGTCATCCCGCTCGTCCGGTGTTCGTGTTCTTCGTGGATTGTCGTTTCGTTGTGGATTATCGTTTGGGTTGTGTGGATTCCGTCTTCTGTGTTTCACCACTTCACGGTTCCTGTCATCACTTCTGGCCATCGAAGTCCCTGCGCTACCATTCCACGCCCGTGTCATTGTTTTGGTCATTAATAAATTGAGTTACTTGCTATTGCTTCCTGTGTTCTGTTCCCCGCCATGACACTATGTTGCTGTCTGGGTTGTTCAGTCTACATAAACTTTTATTAGACATTCATAGAAATTCAAATATGCCTTTTTCTCTCAGTGTTATAAAGCAAATCTGCCTGAAATTTTAAAAATCTCATTCTGCTCAGGATTATTTCCTTCAAATAGAGTTTCGTAAGATCAGATGCTTTGCTCCTTCACAGGACATAACGGAATACAAGAAAAAAATGTGTTACTTAAAAATCTATTTTCCTTAGACACATACAAATGAATGCTTTTAATAAACAGTAAAAAAAAAATGCAACATCAAAATGTAGCACTGAACTCGCCTGTGTGAACTTCTCATTGGTCAACAGATGTCTGCATCAGAATGCAAGAGTTAAACCTCTTTCACAGTGCCAGATTCCCATTACATCCAATGAAGCACCATCCCCACATCTAAACTTTCCTGCTTTACATCCTACTGTATCTGGATAAAAGCTCGTAAGCGGCACTCTCGTCACGCTATGCCGTATCAGCGGTGTACCACAGGGTTCAGTCCTGGGCCCGCTGCTCTTCTCCATCCACACCAGTTCCCAATTACAATAGAGGTCAAAAGTGATGTCTGGAAGGGATTTTTTTTTTTTTAATGACCCTACAAGTTCGATTAAACCATCAAAAAATGGGGAACATTTTGAAATATTAGGGAAGAACAAAATACTGAACTTGGTTAAGGTATTTATCTGACAAGTTTACTGAAATCAGCTGGACTGAAATCAATGATTAACGGCATGAACTGCCCTGCCAAACTGACCAGTTTACCAGAAACCAACAAATACTGAAAGCACCTGTAAATTATCCAATTGGATCATTTAGGGTGTACATACAGTATACTGTACGCACACCCTAAAACTCTAGCTACTATACAGCTATACACAGGCACCAATGCCTCATTTTTAAAGAGCATTCAACAGCGAGAATCATGTAGAATAAACTCTTCTTTTCCCCTGGGAAGCCGTCCGAGGAATCAGACCCAATCAATGCCCAAGACCTCACAATCAAAACACAGTTACACATGCTGATGCTTCAACATCAGGTGCAAGACACAATCACGTATTTACAGTCAAATCAAAATGTATTCAGACCCCATCAACATTTCTCACATTATCACAGTTTATTCACTATAGTTTAGAAAATGGTAATACAATATGACAAGAACACAGTTGATATTTCACTGGTTTTGTCCGTCCTTCTGTTAGACTGTCTCACACATGAAAATTGTTTAATATCTGTCAGCTGTTAAATTTAACTACACAATTAGATAATACCAGTTTAGCTCAACCAATCACCAAGCAATGCTTCATGTTGTTCATTCTGTGGTGTAAAAAGGTGCATTAGCAACTAAAGAAAAAACACTTCCGCAAAACATGATCAGCTCAAAGTGTCTGAATCATTTTTTGGTCCCAAATTTGTATAAATTTTACTGGTAGTCACTGTATGAAGAATTTTTGAGTATAATATGTCACAGTTTACTTTATTTTGCTCTCTTCACTTACATAAATTTAGTATAGTGTCAAAACTATATCAAAAATTATATTTGGTGTCTGGATAATTTTTGGTTTGACTGTTTGACTGACCACTTTAGTTTCCCAGTATAGCGGAAATAACACAATTGTCTTCCGCAGTGTCGCGATTCTCACTCTCATTCAGCAGTTCACCAGCGCTCGCTCTCGTTGACCCGCACATCGTCGTTGACTGGGTCAGTGTTTCAACGTTCAGCAAACACTTAATTAACATGCAATTAGAGTATTGTAATGAGCGAGTGCAGAAACACAACCCCATGCTGTTAGGAACGCAGGTGAGCTAAACACAAGCGAGACACAGCTCATTAAACACTACCCGTTCCCAGCCCGAGCATGTCTGCTTCTCAAAACCTGCAGTCCTTTCAAATCAGCACGACTCCTGAGAACTTATTTACAATTACATTGTGATAAAATAAAGTGGAGGAAACACAAATGTGTTTAGTAATTGCAAACGGAAAATGTGCTTCAGAATACAGAGCATGTGTCCTGATAATTAACATTAACATTTGTAATTTGTTTTGGCATGAGCTTCAATTCTCTAACATACTGATTAATTGGTGAAAATCAATGCAACTGGCCCCCGACTGAGCCTCGTGCTCTGGGTGATTTTCAGATATGCAGCAGCTGCCCAATTAACAGGAGGATGAAATCATTTCACATCAGGAAAGGAACTCGGCATGGTTTCTCACCTTGAGAAGGTGCTCTCAGTACCACAACATTCCCATTAATCCAACATACAGTGAAAATACGCCATTGCACGTAGGACGCATATAATCGAGTTATGCTGTTGCACCAAGTGCACTGTACATCAAGCATAACACATTATAAAGGGTTTCCAGAAAGGATCAGGTAAATATTTCATGCAAAGGGATCCGGAAAGATGTCATCGTGTTCAATTACACAAATATTTCTGGAAATATTTGTGTATTTCTCTAGCAGTAACTATTCATGTCGAACCTCTTGAATTAGAATAATCTTTGTGAATTTGGTCTGCCACACCATTATATTTCAGCATACATTTAGATAAGAGTCAACAATACAGTATAACAAAAGACGGTTATAACTGAACGGGGATTTTCTTTATGACTACATGCACTCTCATAATGCGATTATAATATGATTTAGGTAATTATCAGGGATCTGGTTCATTCTTGTTTGGTGACAGAGCCCTGACACGAGTTTGCTCTCCCGTCCACAAGAGTGGTTTTGTGTGTGGAGCGCAGTGTTCGGATGCCGGCACTTCGGGCTAGTTTGGTTGCATCTTGAGTCCTTTACTCTTGCCTTACCCAAAATCTGACAGGTAATATTGCGATTAATCTTAACCTGATTTTAATAACAACAAAAAGTCATGTAAACACTTTAATAGCATTTATTCCACTTTGACTAAAGTGCATAAGTGCATTTTAGGGGTGCTGAAGAAACTGAGTCAATATTGACAACGTTGCATGACATGAATATAATTCGGTATATTGATGGTCAAAGACATCGAAATGTAGACATTTTTAGGTGCATCACCAGAGAAATGAGTGAGGCTGGATACCGGAGAGCAAAAGGATGTGTGCTAGAAGAGCTTGACCAGTAACACACCGCCTGTATGTGAGTCCAGCATCTGTGCTGTGCACTAGTGTATATGAGCAGGAAAAATAACCACAATTCTTAGCGAATAATCAGAATGGTGACATCTTACTGAGAGTAAGCCTTTACTATGATTACTGGAAATAATCACATTATTGGTGCAAATGTAAACGTACTGTAGTCAGCTCTCAGCTTTTAAATGTTGTTTTATACCATTAAGGCCATTGCACACTGAGTCCGAAATTCGCATCCGAAATTTTCGCACGTTAAAAAATAAATACAACCTCATGTTATAGCAATCACGCTTGAACACTGCATCCGAAACTTTCGGCCGTCATAAAAAAATTCGAATTGGGTTAGATTTTCTGCGTTTTTCGCATCCGTAGCAAGCAGTTTGAATGGTGTTTAAATGGTGTTTTGACAATTCAGAGCGACCGAATCACAAATACGAAAAAACACATACGAAAATTTCGGACTCAAGGCCATTGCACACTGAGTCCGAAATTCGCATTCGAATTTTTCACACGTTAAAAAAAAAAATTTGACCTCACGCTATGTCAATCACACTTGCACACTGTCTACGAAACTTTCGTCTGTCATAAAAAAATCGGATCAGGTTCGATTTTCTGCGTTTTTCGCATCCGTAGCAAGCAGTTTGAATGGTTTTTGAATGGTGTTTTGACAATTCAGAGCCACCGAATCATCCGAAAAAAACGCACACCAAAATTTCGGACTCAATGTGCAATGGCCTTCAGTGTGCAAGGACCTTTACTGATGACCAAAACAATGTTTACATTCTACATATTTAGCCCATCACCTTTTAACTCTTTAAATTTAGCTTTAAATAACCTATAATATGATATTTATGGGAATGTTCCAATTGTGATGTGACCCATTTAAAGCGCTATTGGGGCATGTTGTCACTGGAGAGTTCTTAATGAACTGCACTTATTCTTGGAGAATAATGGTGATGTTCAACAGTTTGATATGGAAGTACTCACATTGATATCCTCTAGATCCAGGAAGTTGAGGATGATGCCGTTCCTCTTCCAGATGATGGGGGGTCTCAGGGTGCCCTGGATGGCACAGGACAGCACAGCGCTCAGGCCGACGGTCACTGTTGTGACACTCAGACGCTTCTCATCCGCTAGACTGAGCTGAACCACCTCTGCAAGATACGAGAACATCATTACCATCCACAATTACAAAAGGGATTTTTTTTAGTTCTTCAATTGGTCATTCATTTATTAGTTTGTCTAAAAGCAAACAACACTCCACATAGAAAAACTAAATAAAAGTAACAATTTTGTTTAAATAGTATTTTGGCTTGACACATATTTGTTTTATATTATTTATATTATATTATATTATATTATATTATATTATATTATATTATATTATATTATATTATATTATATTATTTTATATTATATTATATCATATTATTTGATTGTATTATTATTTGATTTTAGATTTTATTTAGATTTTAGTCTGTTTATTTTTTAATACATTACAGAAAATATTATGCTTATTTTCATAAGCATATGAAATGACAAGACAATTAAACATTGACTATTGCAACTGAAATTTAAGGTATGAACCAAACTATAAATATAATTTGAGAAAAAAACTTATTCATTTGATACAGACATTTTTTATACAAATTTACATTTGGTCCAGTAGTGGAGTTAGCTTATGCATTTACATTATGGGGCACTTTTTTATATTTAATTATTTTATTCATATTTCTGATTGTTTAACAACTCAAAAACTTGCACGATCTGCCTTTGAATTACATATATTTATTTGGCTGTTAAAACACTTTCTCGTCTCACTTTAATATTCAGAGTGATTATTAGTAAAGCATTCATTGGTAAATTTCCTGCAACGTGTAACACTGTGTCTCTTATTGATTGGTTTGTTTAATCACGACTCAACCAATGCTGTCAGTTTGGGGGCGGGACTTTCAGTTTGGTTGACCAATTGCGGGCTGTGGTTGTGTTCAGGAACCTGTCATTATTTGTTAAATCTAGTTTGGTGATGTTAAAGAGACAGGAATGATTTAAGCTTCAAACGTATGCTGTTTAAAAAGGAAATGCCACTTTAAAAGGATTTTGGTGACAATATTTTTTTTTTCCTTTGTTTTTCCTATTGATTTGTGGATGATATTTTTAAAAGATGAGGCAGTTGAATCCACAAACATTTGACAGACAGTTGTGTGTGCAAACAAGAACGGCTCAGACAACGCAAATGTCTCCGTCTGACCCCGGGTCAGTCTGGCGTTCTGGAGTGAACATGCATACAGACATGCATCTGAGGACTATTTCTCATTTTTCTCAGTTATTTTGCTTTATTTCCAGATTCAATCATAGTCTCGTTCTTATACACTAGAGCTCGTTCACACATGCGCACTCTTAAAAAACTACACTTTAAATCTCTTGACAAACTAAAAGACGTAAATGATATTTGTATGTATTCTAAATAAAAGACACAGATTGCACTGAATGTCCGCTTGCTTATTTTGCTCAAGATCAGGATTTATTGAGTCACATGTCATGAAAACAAGAAACTCTTCTAACCACAGCTCGAGATCTGTCGCTCACACACACAACTCTGCGACGCTGTTCGCGAATGTTCGTTAGAACGATGGTTTCGGGAACTTGCGACCCCAGATCAGTCATATCACATCTACATTGGTGTTGGTGTGCTGACAGCAGTCTAAACACATTCTGCTCTCTGGAACAAACTTTGAGTGATTTCCTGACAGTTGCAGGTGGGTTTAATTCTTTCAAATGAGAAGCGGTAATTTGGGTGATGTGAAGACGAGCCTTGTGGAGCTGAACACATTGATTTGCGCTGGTTAGAGGGAACACCTGCCTGTCAAACCTGAGAGCGAGAGGAACGTCCCAAACACGCTTTGCACACGTCACGTCCTCCACTGAAGCTAATGCAGTATTCGCTTCACTAACAACCAATCGTGATGCACTGTGTGATCTGACCACTGCACTGACTCTTTCAATGTTCAATATATAATATAATATGCTCAGCTATAACTAGAATGCTCTTCTCCATCACTGAAAACTGTGAAATGACTGCATTTAAAGTGCATTTTTTTATATATGGTTCTAAATGAAAATGATGGGTTTTTAGAAGACAATATCCCTGTCTATTTATAGAACATATGGCCGGTTTCATGAACGAGGCTAAAGCTAGTCACAGTTGTGTGTTTGAGCTGTTTTAACTGAAAGCTTGATTCCGCCACAGAATAAAAAATAAAAAAGAGAGACTTTTTTCTCTCACAATTGCGAGTTTACATCTCGCAATTCGGACTTTTCTGAGTTGCATGATATCAAGTCAGAATTGTGAGATATGAACTCACTTGCAATTCTGACTTTTTTTCTCAGAATTGCATGTTTATGTCTCACAATTCTGCCTTTATATCTCACAATTCTGCCTTTATATCTCACAATTCTGCCTTTATATCTCACAATTGTGACTTTATAACACGCAATTCTGAGAAATAAAGTCAGAATTGCGAGATGTAATGATGCATTTTCAAAACGTTTTTCACATGATGAATTCGGGTTCGTAAGCTTTCAAATGATACCCAATTTATGATGATTACTAAAATATGTGATAGGAAAAAAGGAAATTAATAAAAAGAGGGACAGTGAGTTAAAGGGTTAAACATAGGGTTAAACAAAGGGTTAGAATAGCATGTCGTCAGAGGAAGTTTTACAAAAGCAAAGACATCTGGGCACAAGTTCTTCTCAGCCCTCAAACCCCATAAACCAAAAAACAGCTTCACATTTTACAAAAAATACAAAAGCTAGTGTTTCCTTTTTATAATTCAGCAGATGCTTGTCGCTTTACTTCTCATTTGTAGCCTCCAGCAACAAAATAACTTTTCATTTTCCAGGAAACATGCTGAGTTTTTCCCAGCAGAAGACGCCTGGTTTAAGATTGTTTACCACAGTCTCTCTCTCTCTGTCACACACACACACACACACACACACACACACACACACACACACACACACACACACACACACACACACACACACACACACACACACACACACACACACACACACACACACACACACACAGACACGGATGACTCCCGCTGGATAAGGTTGACATGACATTATCTCTGCAATGACTCTTTGTGTTCCTCCCGCCCCAAAATAGCTTCTCCACACAAGTAATTGACTTTCTCAGGATTTGCAAACTATTGATCCATCGGAGTTGTGTGTTAATGCAAAGGCAAGGCTGCTCGTTTCCCACCTAAATGAAGGCTTCCTGCAGGGTTTGTTTTTTAGATGAGCGATGAGCACAAGACAGAGAGGAAACAGCCTGAGTGTTTTTATAAACCACATTATAGTAGAAGAAAGATCAGCTTCTATGAACAGCTCTACAGTGAGATAAAGGGCCATATTTAACCGGCCTAAGCTCATGGTCTAAAGCGCACGGCTCAAGGGCACTTAGGGCACGTCCGAATCCACTTTTGCTAGTTTAACGACGGGACAAATGGTCGGCGCTCCCGGCGCATGGATTAAAAGGGTCGAGCGTAATGGGTGTGTTTTGTCTCTATTCTCTTAATGAGTGATGGGTGTGTTCTGTCTCTATTCTATTATAGAATGTGTGTGTGTGTGTGTGTGTGTGTGTTTGTGTGTGTGTGTGTGTATGTGTGTGTGTGCGTGAGGTTAAAGCAAGACCATCAACAGGACAAGCCGGATTCATCATATCTTTATGTTCACAATATTTATCTTTTACATTGTAATCCTTTTATTTTTAATATTTGGCATGTTTGGCTGCAGCTGTGCATCACTGTGTGTGTGTAATAAGCAGTGTGTGTGAGTGTGTGTGTGTGTGTGTGTGTGTGTGTGTAATAAGCAGATTGTGTGTAATAAGCAGAGTGTGTGTAATATGCAGAGTGTGTGTAATAAGCAGAGTGTGTGTAATATGCAGAGTGTGTGTGTAATAAGCAGAGTGTGTGTAATAAGCAGAGTGTGTGTAATATGCAGAGTGTGTGTAATATGCAGAGAGTGTGTGTAATAAGCAGAGTGTGTGTAATAAGCAGAGTGTGTGTAATAAGCAGAGTGTGTGTAATAAGCAGAGTGTGTGTAATAAGCAGAGAGTGTGTGTAATAAGCAGTGTGTGTGTAATAAGCAGAGTGTGTGTAATAAGCAGAGTGTGTGTAATATGCAGAGTGTGTGTAATAAGCAGAGTGTGTGTAATAAGCAGAGTGTGTGTAGTAAGCAGAGTGTGTGTAATAAGCAGAGTGTGTGTGTAATAAGCAGAGAGTGTGTAATAAGCAGAGTGTGTGTAATAAGCAGAGAGTGTGTAATAAGCAGAGTGTGTGTAATATGCAGAGTGTGTGTAATAAGCAGTGTGTGT
>NW_027509222.1:697500-885000 GCF_051911475.1 Siphateles boraxobius
GTTATTGGTCAATTGCAGCACTAGACAGTCAAATATCTTTGAGGCTAAACTGTTAATTATTAATCACCAGTTTCATTAATTCCATTGCTAATTGTGTCTGTGTTATTAATCAAATCTGAACAGCTAACTGCAATCTTGCAAACGGCCTCAGAGGCCCTCAGTGTTACTGTCACACTCAACATAAACCGTTGATGGATGCCAAGAAGATCAGAAGTCTCTGGAAACTTGTTTCCACCACAGAGTAACTCACAATTGCGAGTTATAGTCAAAATAAAAATAAATAAAAAAGTCTGAATTGTGAGATAAAAAGTCATAATTTTGTCCATAGGAGTCTCTTACAGTAAAGAAGATAAAAACATCGCCCAGAAGAACCAAGAACTGGCCAGAGAGAACTTAAAAAAACATTACAAGATATAATATCAACAATAAAATATGTAACTGAATACTGTAATTTGCCGCAGTCTAATAATCCTGTCAGAAGATTTGCTCGATAACTTGATTATGTCTGGTTCTGTCTGCTTCATCTCAGTGAGCTTGCGCATGCGCTGTAAACCCTAATAATGAATTGGTTTGAGTAGGACAAACTTAAAATTAAACTAATTAGTTCAGTCAAATTAACTTTTATGAGTTTTAGCACTTTCTTTTTCTTTCAAGTTCACAGAACTGATATATTTTAAGTAAACAACTGTTTCATTTTTTTGAGTTTTATGAAATTATTTCTTTTTAATTTAGACAAAATGGCTGGGATGTCTATTTCCCAGCATGCTTTTCCGATGTCACTCGAAAGGGAGAGTAAATGCTAAAATTAAGTGTAATATATATATATATTTTTTTTGTGTGCAAGATTAATGTTAAGTGGGTGATTTAGTAATGATTAATGTTTTGTTATGCTAATTCAGAAAAATTTCTGTTAATGTTGGTTTCAGGATAGTTACCATCATGGAGACGAGTGGTGCATGAGCTTAATTTGAGAGCAAATAAATCCTTTACAAAGCTGCAAGTGCTACCGATAACATACTATTGTTAACATGTTAACATCTTAATGTGTTACCAAACTATCTTGTTAAAGTTAGCTAATTTTAGGCGGCAGTGGCTCAGTGGTTCATGTAGGTTGTCTACAAACCGGAAGGTTGGTGGTTCTATCCCCGGTTCCACCTGACCAAGTGTCGAGGTGTCCATGTGCAAGACACCTAACCCCGGCTGCTCCCGACCAGCTGGTTGGCGCCTTGCATGGCTGACACCGCCGTCGGTGTATGAGTGAGTGAATGAGTGAATGGGTGAATGTGAGGCAATATGTAAAGCGCTTTGGTGGCCATTGGGTCAGTGAAAGCGCTATATAAATGCAGTCCATTTACCATTTATACTTATAAGTGTTCACATTGAGATTACATGAACGTTTTAAGTTGAATGTTCAAGTTAAGAACAATTTAAATGTACAAGTACAAAATAAAAATCTGCCAGTTCTGCTTACTTATACTTAAATATTTTTAACTTAAAAAGTTTGAGGTAACTGATTGCCTTAAATTTTTCTAGTTTTGCCAACTTATTCGGGTTTACAGTGTGCGCTGTAAGGTGAATTTAGCTTTTTCCGACGTTTGAAAAACTTTTGGAAAACGAAAACTCTGGATTAACGGAGCATCCTCTCTCTCTCTCTCTCTCTCTCTCTCTCTCTCTCTCTCTCTCTCTCTCTCACTCACTCTCTCTCTCTCTCTCTCTCTCACTCTCTCTCTCTCTCTCTCTGTCTCTCTCTCTCTCTCTCTCTCTCTCTCTCTCTCTCTCTCTCTCCCTCTCTCTCTCTCTCTCTCTGTCTCTCTCTCTCTCTCTCTCTCTCTCTCTCTCTCTCTCTCTCTCACTCTCTCTCTCTCTCTGTCTCTGTCTCTGTCTCTGTCTGTGTCTCTGTCTCTCTCTCTCTCTCTCTCTCTCTCTCTGTCTCTCTCTGTCTCTCTCTCTCTCTCTCTCTCTCTCTCTCTCTCTCTCTCTCTCTCTCTCTCTCTCTCTCTCTCTCTCTCGGTGTGCTGATCAGCAGAAAGAGATCCTCATGAGGATGTGGCGATTGTCTCCTCTGAAGAAAAGCTCTAAGATGTTGGAGGAGAATATCACACTAGTGATTATATTCTCGTTCATAAAGCACGGGTGTAAAGATGAGCACACATGCTTCTCCAGTGCTCCACATTAAAGGAATGCTGACACTTCTCCCACCATCTCGCCCAGAAGGGCCGACTCAATTATCAAGCGAATTAATTTCCATTCTATGAAATAAAAATGACTTGACACTAGCAAGTGTGTTCTTGGAGACTGCATTGAAGAAAAAAAAAAAAAAAAGAATATGAATATAAATGTCTTAAGCTGGATGCCCTAAAATGCTTTTTATCCTTTTTTTCCCTTCCCCAATCCCTCTCTTCTCATTTAAGAGAGCAGCAGGTGAAGACTGATAAGAAAACTGTTGCTCCTCATCCTCCTACAACTTTCAGCTTCAGCATTTCATGCCTCCGAGACACAGAAAACTGACTGAAGAACGATAGGACTCATAAAAGCGAACCCACGCTCACTGAAAACATGGAGATGTTTAAACTGTTGTTATCCAGGCCTGGAAAAGTTATGGAAAACGAATATACATTTTTAAACTATAGTGTGCATATACATATATGGTACACGTGATTTCACCGATTTCGTCCCTGGATCAACAATTTCGTTCCAATTTATTCAAATTTTTCTTTGTTCCAATTTATCCCAAAAAAATCAGATTTGAGGGACAAGTTTTCAGTTTTTAGTCAAGTTTAGGCTTAAAAGCAGAGTTCTGTGCTTCTACATCACTGTTATTCAGCATCATTTCCTTTCTGATTTTAGGGATAAGTTATGGGTAGGGTTAGATTCAAAGGGAAGGAATAGGGTTAGAACCTTATACATGACACATTAGACTATAACATGTTGCGCTTGCAAAACCACGGTGACTATACATATATACACACTTTTCAAACATTAATGTCTTCACTGTCTTTTTTAAACAAACGAATGTGTCCTTGTTGAATAAAAGTATCAATTTAAAAATATGCTTCACATCTGGGTCCTGATCACTTGGTCGGGTTTATTCTGCAATAACAACTGTCTGGATGTACACTATCCCACTTAATACATGGACTCTTGCCACATAAGTAAATAATTAGAGTCAAAATATTAATTTGTATATTAAAATATCAAACACAAAGCTTCCGTGAAGAAAAACAGTTCCTTGTGAGTAGCTTTGAGCCTAGATAAACATTTAAGGGATAAAATTCTGTCATATCGCTTATACACAGCTTTTCACAACACAAATAATTACTGGGACATGAAATATTCATTTAAAGGACAATTCCGGCGCAAAATGAACCTAGGGGTAAATGACACATGGGTACCGAGTTTACCGTTTTCTAGGATGTGTTTTCATGATAATCGAATGTACCCAGTTTTAGCTCGAACCACAGATTAGCTTATAACGCTGGTGTATAGGGCATAGAGTAAGTAAAAATAAAAATCAAGGCAAGGCTCAAAATAGCCCCACACTAACACGCTAGCATAATGAGGGTCTCTACCTGCAAACCGAAGCATCGAGAACTTTGTAAGTGTACAGACAGTTTAATAAGAAGATACTTTATAAATACAGTTCACTTCACGTATACAAGCAGGAGCCATCTTTGGAAAACAGTCTCAACCAGTCGAACCACGAAATTCAGGTTTATTTGATGATGATGAATTTGTATAGCACTTTCACAATACACATCGTTTCAAAGCAGCTTTACAGAAAATGCATGAGTCCACATTACAATTTAGAGTGATCTGTTATCAGAGGAAACTGTCCAAGTTAGAAACTCAGAACTCAGAAATGTACATATACAAAATATATGAAGTACATATACAAAGTACATATACACAGTTAGCTAAACAATTATTAATTTAAATAATGTAATAATCTAACGCAGGAACAATGAGCTCATTGAAAGTAAAGAATACTTGTTTGTTAACAAATGATAATGCCGTTTAGAAAAATGTAGCATTGGTGCATGTTGATTCAGAGTTTGCGTCATAATATACACACAACAGAAAGATGCATCAACATTAACCAAGTCTTTGAGATGATTTACAGTCACAGACTTCAAAGCTGCCATTATGCATTATAGACCGGTCGAGGCCAGAACAAACACTTCTCTGAGACGAGAGAATGCTGCATGTCACCGGCTCCCTGAAGACGTGAAGGGCACGTCTGTGATTAATCTCCTGTTTACTCAACCAGGACAGCTTTAGAAACCGATAAATGCTGAGTGTGATGTTTCTCAGTTAGACATGCTTCTGGATCACCATCTAATCTAACCTAACTGCCTTAAATCTGAGGGAACGATGACCACTGTAACCCAAACCTAACAATGAAACCTAGTGGCTCATGGGAAGGATCCTGCAGTCCTCCCGTTTCGTTTGGGAACTCAGTATTGTTGTTTTTAGGACTATACAACAAATCATTGAACAATGGACAATACATATATTCATCAGGCAAATGTGGCATTAATCTACACTGTTCTATAGGACTATAGCAGATGTACAGATGTTAATGCACAGATGCCACAACCAACAAAACGTCTTGACCAAGAATGTGTTGCAGTATTTTGCCAAAAGCTTCTGACAGCTGTAGTGGACAAGACTAGACTCTTCTTCTTTTCCTTCTCAGTTTTCAGGTGATACTCACCACAAGCCCTTCAATACCGATACCAGTGTAAATAACTTTACTCTGATCACTAGTACAGTAATGTTGCCGTCTCCTGGATTCCACTTATTTCCCAGAAGTTGAACTTTACCAAAATATTTACCCCAATATAAGTCATTTTCAACCATAGTAAAGAACGACATCACATTATAGTAATTCTGTCTGAATTCAGAGATGCCACTGTCAATAAAAATGCTAATGTTAAACTCACATCAGACTCTTTGACAACCGATCGTATCGTCATTGATTTTTTATGAGAATTGTTTGCTTTGCTTACAACAAAACCAACTATTATCTAAATCCCTTCATTACTTTTGAATTATCCAAGCATCAGACATCTCAGACATTTCATCGGCGATTTCACATTTAAATCTCTTAATGGAACAAAACCGACCAATATTTTTAAACTCTAAATTGTCTTGATCGCTCAGTCATGTGTCTCAGTCACGGCAAGCACTGATATATGTGCAAGACAACACTAGAAATACAATATAACTAGAAATACATCCGCAGGATCACTCATATGATCATTATATGAAATCTTATCGCCCACTAAAACTTGCTCTATGGTAAAGCATCAAGTCAGTCAGTCATATTTATTTTAAAAACAACAGCTGTTGGCCAAAGTGCTGTACAAAGTGTAAACAGGTACCCTAATGAGTGAACATTTAAACAATACACTACAATGTATACCACTAGGCCCACTTATGACTATAAACAACAGTAAATAATTGGGTTTCAAGCAAAGATTTAAAATCAGTGTATGTTGGTGCAAGCTTTATGTAAGACGGCAGATTGTTCCAACGCTGTGGAGCGGCCACTGAAAAGACACGATCTCCTTTCAATTTTAAACGTGTCCTTGGAACAGTTCAGCTGTAAACCTACGTTTTCTAAAAGCATTATGATGGGATGAAAGGAGATCAGAGATGTATGGAGGAGCCAGTCAATGCAATCCCTTACAAGCAAACAATAGTGTTTTGAACTCAATACAATATGTAACTGGAAGCCAATGGAGAGAGAACAATACTGACGAAATATGTTCGCTTTTCCTTGTTCCTGTTAACAATCTTGTAGCAGCATTTTGCATCAAGGCATTATAGACATAACAGTATGACTTTCTATAAAGCTGCTTTAAATCAATGTGTATTGTGAAAAGAGTTACACAAACACACTTGACTTGATGACCTGCAACAGCTCATACATCCACAGTTTCCAATAGCAGTCTCCATATTCCATTAACTTTTCAAACAAATGAAAATAGACTCCTGGTAAATTACCATTGATTATTTTATTATAAACACTCTTGGTCTGACACTAAGCAGAAATTATGTTTACCAGCACAAAATACTTAAATTGACCAGCATTGAAGGACCATGAACTGATTCTTTCATGTCCTGCTCTAATAAACTGCTGTTGGTGCAATAAAGACTTTCATTACCAACAAAATGAAAAAGATGAGTGTGTTCAATGCTCAAACACAACAAAAAACATACACTTTGTAATGAAGTGGTCACTTATCTCATTGTGTGCTGTATTCACAGGCTATTGTAATACTTGTTTTCAATGCATCCTGTTTAATTTTTCATTTTTACTCCCCCACTTTAAAAATACATTTTAAGGTAAAAGAGAAATACTGACATTTCAATTTCTTACTTTTTTGAGCATGGATTTCTGTACTTTGTACAATTGTTACCTTAAAGAGCCATTTCTACCAATGTTGTTTCGGCATAAATGGGTGTACGTAGCTTGGTTCAGTGATGTTAAATAGTATTTTTTGACTTGAATAAAACCAGTTGATTTAGATGTTTCTATTGTTGCAACCCAGGCTCATTGGAAAAACGTGCCTGTTCACAGCTCATGCCTCGGATACTCTGACGAAAACTAAAACATCTGTTTGGTTCTCTTTCACGTCTTATTGATCTTAAACTGTTAAATACACACAAGGTTATGTCAAAAACACACAAAGTTCACATAAACACAGTCGGTTATGTCTGTGAACGTAAACGGCAGGAGAAAGAAATCGCATGTGTTTATTAGATCTGTGCATTAAAGTGACAGCAGCGTAATATACAGAACCTACTGCTATATATATGCTGATAATATGAACCAAACTAAAGAAAAAACAGAAAATCACTCACTGCTCTTGACTGAATAACTTTAGTAGCTTTAATAAGAATACATTTCTTGAATGGTGTTGTTAAATGCTCTGGTGAGGAGCAGTGGTGGGCTGGGTCTATGCTAATAGGGCGGAGTACGTCAGCAGTGGTGGTCGGGGTCTATGCTAATAGGGTAGAGTACGTCAGCAGTGGTGGGCGGGGTCTATGCTAAAAGGGCGGAGTACGTCAGCAGTGGTGGGCGGGGTCTATGCTAATAGGGTAGAGTATGTCAGCAGTGGTGGGCGGGGTCTATGCTAATAGGGTAGAGTACGTCAGCAGTGGTGGGCGGGGTCTATGCTAATAGGGTAGAGTACGTCAGCAGTGGTGGGTGGGGCCTATGGTAATAGGGCGGAGTACGTCATCAGTGGAGGGCGGGGCCTATGCTAATAGGGTGGGGTATGTCAGCAGTGATGGGCGGGGCCTATGCTAATAGGGCGGGGTATGTCAGCAGTGGTGGGCGGGGCCTATGCTAATAGGGCGGAGACCGTCAGCAGTGGTTGGCGGGGCTTAAGCATATGTGACGCCACAAACGCAACAATCTGCAAACAGCTTGTACTGAGACACTGCTTATGATTTATGGGGATTAAAATAGAGGAGTGGATGGATTTTAACCATTATAGGGTGGTTGTGTCCCCTTTAAGCAATAATTATTGATTTTTTTTTTCACAAGAGTAAAATAATTTTTCGATGACTTCACCATGAGATTGTGTTGACTTGGGATCGGAAACACTTGTAGCCTTTGACACAAAACATCACACACATTAGCAGCAGCGTGTGTCAGGGATCAGCAGAGTCGTTTCAGGTATCATGTTGTGTCAGGCTCGCGTGGCAGATGTCATCACTCATGATACCCAACGGCAGTCAGGTGACTCGTACAGATGTTTATGAACACACTAATGTGATTGCTCAGGGATCGCCTCTGTGTGTCCTGAACCACAGTATTTAGACCAATTACGTTAGAGGGTCTGAACGCAGCAGATTGCACTGGTGAAACAGACACAATAGATTACAGATTATCGTTTAACAGCAACCCACCGCATTCTCCTGCACAGGCACTAACAGAAAACCAGCTATGTGTTTTCCACAGTAAATCAGTTTTTGAAAAGCGCAATATCAAGAGAAAAGGTCAATCTAACCTTGCTCTAGGAGTTTCCTCTTCTCTGATCAAATATAAGGTCTAAAAACCATTTTGTAGCAATATGACAGCAGAAATCCCTTCCTCCGCTCGGCTTAGTGCTGGCCTCAGACGTAATGACAGAGCGGATACACTCAAATGGAGGAGATTGCTTTTTGTTGCTTCTAGACCAAACACTGCGTTAATCAATACAATTCCAGATCCGCTGCATGAAGTGTAAATGAAGTCGACAATTAGTCGACACAAAAAACTCTCATTTCTATATATACAGTGTGGTCCATGCATTTATTACCATAAAGAGCTAAATTTCGGTATTTTTGACTTTTTCCATTTTTCTGATGACGAGTATTTAAGAATACTAAAGTAAAATGTCTGACCTCAGCTAAAATGACTAAAATAACAGATATCATGACCAGACAGCTCAATGCAATTAATGAAACTGCAACTAATCATACCATTTTGGATAACAAAATAAATGTTCTATCAAATTTGAAAAAGGAGAGGAAACATTCCTATATCTTATATTTTGGTAGAAGCCAGTCAAATTAGATAGATTGCTCTATTTCTAAAAGAAAACAGTAGGACAATCCCAAGGTGAAAACACTGCAGCGCAATTATGAAGAGAAATAAATGATACTGAAATGTGGAGCTAACTGATTTGATATTGTGGAAATATGATTTGTGTCACACAGTCAAAACAATGTGGAGTGGAGAGATTGATGAGCAGTGGTGTGGAGGAGGGTAATATGACAGCAATGAAAGTGATGTTGACGTCTCACCACACTCATGTCAAACTCAATCAGAAGTGCTGACAAGCTATTATAGACCTGTTGGCGGTTTGCATTTAGATTCACAGCTATAATGGGATAATGAGCGCCTGGGGTTTTCAGCCTAATTACATGTCAGCAGGATGCATTCTGTGATATCTGCTAACCTCAAGACATATATGACGATCTTTCACACAAACTTGACATTCATCACAGACAACTACGCTTCTTGCTGTGCGCATCCACGGTGAACTGCAAGTGAAAGTCTTTTAGTGTAATTGTACAAACGTCCTCCTTCAGCTCGTGTGTTTCTCCTGTCAAATCTGCACTGATTTTATCAAGTAAACATAAGAATAACTTTGATATTGCTAGTAATATTTCAGGAGGAACCCGTATTGGACTAAACAAACTCATGTTTACTTGATTATCCATCATCTTGCTTTTGAGGAAGGTTTATTTGTTCTCTCAATCACCATTGCATTGCTTTGCATTATATGTTTTAACACTACAGATCTTTGATCATAAAACTAAGCATTTAAATATCATCTTACTAATATATTATTGGCAGATATCGATATTAATATGCATTTTATGGCAGTATCTGCTATTCTTTCATGAAGATCTCATAGATTTACATCACAAGCATCAGAATTTGATCTCACTTTTTGTCCATATAAATATCAGCATCTGCACCATTTTGCAAATGCTTGCTCAGTTTGAGCCTCTGAATAAAGCTGAGCTGTTTTCATCCTTCATATTATCATTATATTTTACTATATAAGCCAGATGTACCAAATATGATAGAATATTAAATATGAAAGCGACTTTCACTGCACTGTCAGAGGCCCAATTAAACCAACGCTTCAAACCTACACTGTAAGTCTGAACACTGCACAATTAATCAGTCAATAATCATTGCTCAAAACGGCTGAATTATAGAATAATCAGTCGGGCAAAGTGCTTCTCAATATTCTCTTCATGTGCAATCAAGCTGGACTGATTGCTGATTCACTTAAGGCATTTTTCCATCCGAGGACTCGTCTAAAGGGATCATCTTCGACCTCTGGATGTGTGATATCAGCATCACCCAGTTGCCACAGCAACAGCTATGAATGCATGATGCTTTTAGACTGACAAGGATGGTAAACCATGATTGTGCGGTTCAAGAGATGCTGGTTGTTGTCTGTGGTGCACAGACATCGTGCGTTTTAACATCACACCTACAGTACAAAATCACACCTACTATTTAAAGCAATACGTCTTGTTCTGCCATCATTTACTTCGAAACATTTTTGAATAATTTGTTTCAAACTAATGATTCAGAGTGTGTATCAAACTGCCTAAGTCATGTGATTTCAGTAAACGAGGCTTGGTTGTGTCATAACTGTTTCAAAATGTTTAGAACTGTCAATGGATCACCACTAGGGTCGATGATCACTGTGAACCAATAAAACAGTGTCTATGGCTTTGATTAATAAAGTTTGATAAATTAGTAGACATTTTAATGACATAATAAAAAGGAACAGTTTTAGCTTATAGAAAAACACATTAGCTTATAGTATGCCCCACAATGTAATAAAACACAAACATTCTATCATATTTAATAGTATTAAATTATTTGTTAATTGCATTTTAATAGATTACACTTTCATGAAAACATTTGTAAAAGGGCTTTTTTATGTATGTTTGTGCTGAGTTTTCGGCTTTTTGTGCTGACCATTCTGACCAGCAGGTGGCAAAACCACACAATCCATAAAAACGAACTGACAGAACATGACTGCAAACTAAGCGCTATAAAAAAAACACATGGCAAACGAGGAAACTAAACGAGACTCAGGTCAAAGTAATGTGTAACTATGGACACTAATGAGGGAGTAATGAGTAACAATGAAAACCTAAACTAAACAGAGTGTAGAAAAAGGAATTAAAGGAAACAGAACTGAATGCCAAAATAAAAGTCAAAATAAGAACATAACTGTAACTCTTGAATAATTAAATTTTCTGTGTTTGGTCAAAAGAGGAATTTTGATGATGAAGAGATGTCATATCGATCACAAGTTCAGTATGGAGTACCACAAAGCTCAGTACTAGGACCGTTGCTGTTCACTCTGTACATGCTACCCTTGGGAGATATCATAAGGAAGCATGGCATTAGTTTTTATGATGATACTCGGCTGTATATTTCTTCACGCCGCGACGAAACTTACCAATTCAAAACATTAACGGAATGCTAGCCGATATTAAACATTGGATGACTAGTTATTTCCCACTACTTAATTCAGAAAAAATAATTAGAGTTTCCAATTATTTGACCAAAAACCTCTGCATGTATTAACCTAGAATACTGTCTAACACTTGAGGGCTGCTCTGTCAAGTCCTCGCCGTCGGTTAGGAACCTGGGTGTGCTTTTTGATACCAATCTTTCATTTGAAAGCCACGTTTCTAACATCTGTAAAACCGCATTCTTCCATCATAAAAAAAAAAAAAAACCTATATAAATTACGACATATGACCTTAAGGCTAGATTATTGTAATGCTCTAATGAGTGGTTGCCCTGCATGCATACTAAACAAACTTCAGCTGGTCCAAAACGCAGCAGCAAGAGTTTATGATGGTTTTTTTCAAAAGTTTTGTTTAGTTACTGTTATTGTGATTAGTGTTCCATTTAGTTTTTTTCAATTACATATGGTCAACTTTTCACTGCTAAAATGGTTTGTTTTTAGTGGACTTTTGTGTGCTTTTTGTTTATTGCGTCAATTACATCAATCTAAAGTCTGGGTGTCTCTCCTGAATGAGATATGTCTGTGTGCGTTCAGAGAGCGGGATCATTTTCAGCTATTAAAACATTAAGATCCACTTTGTTCTTTATTTTCTTAAGAAATCTTACAGCTTCAGAAGACTTGCAATACATAATCATACTTTTTTATAATACTTTCATACTGTTTTTGTTTTGGTCAGTTTTTGCCAAAATACCCACTACGCCTGTTTTGTGTTTTATATTGTTGAGAAGTGGGCAAGGTTAGGGTAGGAGGTGGGTTAGGTACTCCGAAACATCTATGGAAGTATACATATTCATAATTTCATAATATTCCATTTCTACTTTTACTAATGCATCCAAAAAATCAAATGCGTCTTGATCTGGTGAATAAGGCAAACAACTGAAAGCAATGGCGTACACTGCATGTCGAAAAATGACTATAAAGGGCTCCTGAGCATTAAAAAGTTACACCGAAGGGTCTTATATGTTTCAATATGTGGCGAGTTGGGATTGAGAATGTGTTGCTGTGGTAGATATTTAGATCTGACTGACAACACAACATTACTTCAACTACCACTTCACCTTGTCAGTTCAGTCAGTGACAAGGAGAGAGATGCAGTTAGCGATTCAGAACAGTGCTCAGAGTTAAAGTCCCCCTGTAGTGAAAATCCAGCTTTTAATGTTGTTTATATGTCTATGTGGTGTTTTTAATATGCTTTAAGACAAATCATGTGTAAATTCATATGTCGACAGCATTGCTGAGTATTTTCTCCTTAAAACTGCAGTGAACCAAAGACAGTCTCAAAAACATGGTTTGAAATCGCTGGTGTTTCGACTTTGTAACCAATCAGATCAACGTGTGATCGTCAACGAGTGGATCTCTGAGCTGAGTGAGTGAGTAGAGGCGGGGCTCATTTGCATATTCATAGAACCACGTCTACTAAATGAGGCAAGGGGTGTAGAGTTACATTCAAGCTATTTTAATGCATGAAGAATTTATTTCAAGGATTTTTTAAAAATATGTCATTTTGGTGATCAAAGAAAAGTTTTAAGGGATAACATGATTGACTACAGGGGGACTTTAAGCAAATCTATGGGGTGCAAGAAACATCATTGATACTATAAGGGAACATCAAGGAATATATTAAACAAACAAACAAACAAACAAACAAAAAGGGCAAGACAAACGGAAGAAAAAGACAAATCCAAGCAATCACGAAAGTATGTTAAGAAAATAATTTCCTATATTAAGAAAAGTACAGTATCTGCCAGACCCTTAACTGCTGCATCATGACCATTTTCTGCCTCGGTGACAAGAGGCTGAACACGGAAGCCTTTCAGCAGATTAGAGAGTCTTTCTGCTGCCAGTGTGTGTGTGTGTGTGTGTGTGTGTGTGTGTGTGTGTGTGTGTGTGTGTGTGTGTGTGTGTTTGTGTGTGTGTGTGTGTGTGTGTGTGTGTGTGTGTGTGTGTGTGTGTGTGTGTGTGTGTGTGTGTGTGTGTGTGTGTGTGTGTGTGAAGGTGGCGGCGCTAGGATGAGCTGAACAGTCTATCGCCTGAAGCATTTGTTTGAAGTCAGACTCTAGCTAAGGCCTGTAGAAGAAATAAATCAATGCAGCCACGGTAATGAATTATTTCCTTCTTGCAGTCCAAGTCGGAGGCTGGGATAAAAGAGCCCACATGCGGAGAACAGCCGGGAGCCGATCCACGGTCATCAGAATGCTGCAGCAGCACTTGTGCGTTTGCACATGCAAAGTGTGAGAGAAACTGTCGACCCTCCACTAAAAGCTCTTTTCTGCACTGCCAAAGATCACATGTGGAATAATAATGATTTTCTTAAGCACTGGAGTCATCAAGAACATGGTATAACTTGTGAAATTACAAATATGACCTCTATTTTGGTCCATGTAGATCTACAGGAAACTAGGAGTCAGGGTTATTATAGTTAACTAAAACTAAAAGCCATTAAAAAAAAGATTTTGTAGCTTGAAATTAAGTAAATGTAAACTGAAGTCAAATAAAATATTAAAAAACTTAAACTCCTCGCAATCTCTTTTTTAATTTTTTTGTCTTTTCTGTCACTCACATGAGATCCTCTAATAGCAAATCACATCCATCCAATCATCCAATGAATTCTCCATGGACAAAATCAAGATTAGTTCTTGATCCAGAAGACGATTTACTCAGATACAATGGGGAAGAAAAGATGGTCGCAATGTCCATGTCATGCTGATTTTTAAATATATCGCTTGAACGCCTCCGCTTGCTTTACAGCCTCGTGGAACCTCACGACTACGGTGTTAACAGCTTCACCGAAGAGGCCAGGAGGCGACAGCGGGGCGTCCAGCAGGAAATATTTATCCTTATTTTTGATCTCAGACAAATTTATCCAAAGGTGTCTCTCCGACGCCACATTAGCAGCCAACGACCACCCAATGGCACGAGCGGTCTCTTTTGTTGCTCGGAGAGACAAATTGGTGGTTCTCGAACCACGTCAGGCCCCGCCCCCTCGCTAGTCTCCAGGTCCCTCAGCAGGTCAGCCTGGTATGCCTGTAATTTAGCCATAGTATGAAGGCATGCACCAGCCTGACCTGCTTTCGTATATGCTTTACCCACTAGCATAGATGATGTCTTTAGTGGCTTAGTGGGCAGCATTGGGGACTTCAGGGATGATGCCATAGCTAGGGACAGATAAACCGCGAGTTGCTGTTCAACTTTTGGTATCGTCCCATAACCATATTCTTTTAGCCCCCTTATATCAGAATAGACGTGGACTTGGGGACTAAATACACTTGATGATTATGGTTTATTCAATGACCTCGATTGTGGAGGTCGGGAAAGAATGGAAGTCCCATCGGTGGAGGCACTGTGCTTGATGTTAGGAAGCGCTCATCTAAAAAACTTTTAGGACGAGCGCCTAGTTTCTCGGTTGGCCATTCGTTGTTCAGCTTTGACACAGCGCAAGATAGCTCCTCTTATGCTGGGGAAAGAGCTGAAGAACTAGAAAGCTCCGCTCCCAAACACATCACACAAAGTTGACATGAGATAACGAGGGCAGGGAGAAGCACACAACTTAAATGATTGTTTGGTCACCATTACAAAACTGATATTGAGCGGTGCGATTTCGGGACAGACAACATAAATATGATTTACTCTCGCCATTGGACTAGTTGACACATGTGCTTCAGACTCAATCATGCAGGGGCGTCCCCAAAGCGTCATCGACGCAGCACGAGTTCCCTCGAAAGGGGAATAAAAGTATTGGATCAGGACTCAATATTCAAAGACTTGATTTGAGGGCAGACAACCAGAAGATAAAATATTATATTCAAATAATGACTTAAGTTCTGGCTGTTTGCATGACTTCATAAGACTTGGAAAACAGAGCACATGCAGTTAGACTATTTTTATGACATTTTTTTTTTCGGTGTACTTTGGAGCTCGACAGCTGTGACACGACGGAGAAGAGCTGCAAACAAACCTGTTAACTCGCACAGGTTTGAGAGTAATGAAGCAACGGCAGCATTTCATCTTTGAGTCAACTATCCAATATCATTTAATCGACTGTAAACATGTCCCTAGATATACTGTAACCCCTCTTTCAGTGTGAGACCCAGCACACCTCTCCTTAACAACACATGATTCAAGGAATGATTCATGAATGAATGAATCAAACTGCCAGTTTCCAAAGATGCTGCGCAAATGTGCATTTATCAAACCTTTCGCATGTCTGTGAAACATGTTAAGCTTTGGGAGGATTCCCAGACACACATTTACACTTCCTCCTCTCCTCACGTGGCACAGAAATAAGATCTTTACAGAGATTACGGTGGCACTGACTCTTCCGGATGACTCACATTGTGGCACACATTACGGCACGCATGGCTGATTTTATTCTGGCTGACAGCTGGCTCTTCACATTGAGCCACAATGGATTCAGGACAGGACATGACAATATCAGCAATGACAGCGGAAGCTTGTGTCCATCTGTTATCAGGAGAAAAGGGCATTAAAACTTAACGCCGTTTCAAGACATGCTGAAATTAATTCAACTTGCACGACTGGCATTATCAGAGGAACGGTCCAGGTGCAATTACACACAAAAGCTGATTTAGGTAAACAGCAACTTCAAGGAACAAGAACTTCAGGTTCCTGCCAGAGTGAATACTAATGTCTTCTAAAGCAGTGAAGAAAACAAAACCGTAAGACAAATGTGTGTCTCAAACCCAGACTGTGTTTCGTGCTTCTGGAGCGCAATGATTACTTTATTCACGAATGTAGTAAGCAGATTACAGCTCCTTGTGAAAAAAGAAGTGTGCTTAATTGTGATGAATGTGCACTTGTAGTGTACTTCAAAACTTAAAAGTACATAAAAAAACTAATCTTGTCGTGCTTCACTTATTTTGATGTGTTGACTAACATACTAAAGCACTTGTACAGTACTTGATTGTAATTTTAACTGTAGTGTGTTAAAATGTATATTTAAATTTAATACATTTTAAATGTGCTAAATTGCAACTCAATTGTGTACTATAATGTACAATATTGTACTATATTTTAGTTTGATAATGTTTTTTATTTCACAAAGGGGATTTTGTGGTACTACATTATAGTTATGCAGTAGTTATAACCCATTTATTCACTTTTTGATCATATGAAAAGTAAAAAAAAAAAAAAAACTTAAACTTAAAAAACGTATTAAAAAGTTACCAAACGCTTCCACTAGATGGTATTCGTCTCCCAATCATTTCCAATGCGCTAATTTTTGATTGCGAACAATACAAGTATGACTTTTTTTTCAGGATCATTTAACCTTTTTCGAAAAATGTCCATGATTTTGTGTGTTTACACAGCAAATGTCAAAACTGAGTTCCGTACAATTCCGATGAGCTAAAAAATGCAAAAAATAAATAAAAAATAATAATATAAATATTTTTGGGGGGTCAAAAATGAGCAAAGAACACCAGAGGGCTAAACATGTCTAATAATTAAAAATATATTTAAATAAATGATACAATTTTCAGTAGAAATTACATTAAATTATATTTTAGTGTACCATTAATGCTACAGTTTATCAAAAATGTCAAAGACAATAAAAGTAATTATGAAATTGCACATAAATATGTACTTAAGTGAGTCAAAAAGCGCTCAAATATTCAGCTTCATGCAAATTGAAACTACAATACATTTTTGTTTAATTGTAAATAACATCCAGTGTCCAAAAATAAGTGTCCAAAAACATTATATTCAGTTTGCAAAGTATATTCTTTTAAATAATTTTATTTTTTTATAATAAGTACTCCTTACAAAAGTATGCTGAAGTGTACTTCTTTTTCACAGGGGTTGCATAGACAGTATTTTAAGGCTTCATAGAGGGGAGAAACATCACACTGTCTTCTTAAACACCTCATTTAACAGCATCACTTATAACTGACACAAACAAGTCAATCCCATAATGCAAATTTTCATCCAAGACAGAGTATGTCACAAGAAATGTCAAATATACTCATGCATTCCAAAAATAATATTAGGTTACACTTAATTTTAAGGTGTCATTGCTACAGTGTAATTATACATTTAAGTACTGAGTAATATTAATGAACAACATGTAATTACTATAGGGTTAGGGTAGGACTGGGATTGGGTTGAGGGTTAGTTGCATGTAACCACGGGCGTAATTTCCTATGGGGACAGAGGGGACATGTCCCCCCCACTTTTCAAAATCCCGTTTCTGTCCCCCACACTTTCAATTTCATTTGTTATGATTTTTTTAACCGCACGCCGTCATCGCTACGGAGGAGATAGCCTGTGCTGATGCGCGCGTCCAGGTCCTCACTGAAAGTTCTAATGAGCAGGTATCGCGCTTATTCAAGTGTGAAAGAGAACTGGATTCTGGCGCGCTGTCTGTGCGTCGTGTGCGTCAGGACATTCACAGACAGCGCGCCAGAATCCAGTTCTCTTTCGCGCTTGAATAATAACACACATTAATGCCAAAATGTCCGTTTTGTCAATTGTATCCTCACAAGAACAGTCTTAAATGAGTTAAATAAAATCTTAAATGAAAGTCAAGAGTAAATGAGAAAATTAAATGCGTAAGATCCTGTCATCAGCGGCAGATCTTAAAGGGTATCTAAACACTAAAACAACTTTTAAGAATGGAGCTTCATAAATGCTGTTCATTGATCCGAGTAAATTTTTTGACATTTGGGTATAAAGTGTTTTAATTTTCAAATATATGGTGTAAAAACGTATGAGTGCTGCCCTCTTCAGGTCAAACGGAAAGCTCCTGAAGTGGGGGAACTCTGTGACGTGGGTACTCTGTGACGTAGAATACTCTATGACGTAGGGTACTCTGTGACGTAGGGTACTCTGTGACGTAGGGTACTCTGTGACGTAGGGTACTCTGTGTGTCGTAGGGTACTCTGTGACGTAGGGTACTCTGTGACGTAGAATACTCTGTGACGTAGGGTACTCTGTGACGTAGGGTACTCTGTGTGTCGTAGGGTACTCTGTGACGTAGGGTACTCTGTGACGTAGGGTACTCTGTGTAGTGGGTACTCTATGACGTAGGGTACTCTGTGACGTAGGGTACTCTGTGACGTAGGGTACTCTGTGACGTAGGGTACTCTGTGACGTAGAATACTCTGTGACGTAGGGTACTCTGTGACGTAGGGTACTCTGTGACGTAGGGTACTCTGTGACGTAGAATACTCTGTGATGTAGGGTACTCTGTGACGTAGGGTACTCTGTGACGTAGAATACTCTGTGACGTAGGGAACTCTGTGACGTAGGGTACTCTGTGACGTAGGGTACTCTGTGACGTAGAATACTCTGTGACGTAGGGTACTCTGTGACGTAGAATACTCTGTGACGTAGAATACTCTGTGACGTAGGGTACTCTGTGACGTAGGGTACTCTGTGACGTAGAATACTCTGTGACGTAGGGTACTCTGTGACGTAGGGTACTCTGTGACGTAGAATACTCTGTGACGTAGGGTACTCTGTGACGTAGAATACTCTGTGACGTAGAATACTCTGTGACGTAGGGTACTCTGTGACGTAGGGTACTCTGTGACGTAGAATACTCTGTGACGTAGAATACTCTGTGACGTAGGGTACTCTGTGACGTAGGGTACTCTGTGACGTAGAATACTCTGTGACGTAGGGTACTCTGTGACGTAGGGTACTCTGTGACGTAGGGTACTCTGTGACGTAGGGTACTCTGTGACGTAGAGTACTCTGTGATGTAGGGTACTCTGTGACGTAGGGTACTCTGTGACGTAGAATACTCTGTGACGTAGGGAACTCTGTGACGTAGGGTACTCTGTGACGTAGGGTACTCTGTGACGTAGAATACTCTGTGACGTAGGGTACTCTGTGACGTAGAATACTCTGTGACGTAGAATACTCTGTGACGCAGAATACTCTGTGACGTAGGGAACTCTGTGACGTAGGGTACTCTGTGACGTAGGGTACTCTGTGACGTAGAATACTCTGTGACGTAGGGTACTCTGTGACGTAGGGTACTCTGTGACGTAGAATACTCTGTGACGTAGGGTACTCTGTGACGTAGGGTACTCTGTGATGTAGGGAACTCTGTGACGTAGGGTACTCTGTGACGTAGGGTACTCTGTGACGTAGGGTACTCTGTGACGGTACTCTGTGACGTAGGGTACTCTGTGACGTAGGGTACTCTGTGACGTAGGGTACTCTGTGACGTAGAATACTCTGTGACGTAGGGTACTCTGTGACGTAGGGTACTCTGTGATGTAGGGAACTCTGTGACGTAGGGTACTCTGTGACGTAGGGTACTCTGTGACGTAGGGTACTCTGTGACGGTACTCTGTGACGTAGGGTACTCTGTGACGTAGGGTACTCTGTGACGTAGGGTACTCTGTGACGTAGAATACTCTGTGACGTAGGGTACTCTGTGACGTAGGGTACTCTGTGACGTAGAATACTCTGTGACGTAGGGTACTCTGTGACGTAGGGAACTCTGTGACGTAGGGTACTCTGTGACGTAGGGAACTCTGTGACGTAGAATACTCTATGACGTAGGGTACTCTGTGACGTAGAATACTCTGTGACGTAGAATACTCTGTGACGTAGGGTACTCTGTGACGTAGGGAACTCTGTGACGTAGGGTACTCTGTGACGTAGGGTACTCTGTGACGTAGGGTACTCTGTGACGTAGGGTACTCTGTGACGGTACTCTGTCACGCCCTTGCTGCGAGCTCACCAGGGCCTTGGCAGCCCCTGGTATAAAAGCATCTGGTTCCATCAAAACTACTGTAACGAGTCATGAGTTGGAATTACGAGTATTGGAAACGATCAGGATATTTTTATATTTGACAATCAACAAACAACAAGTAAAACAAGCAGCTCTATGCACTTTTTAAGCAAGATTCTATTCTGTGGCATTTCCTTCTGACCGTCGTCAATAGCAACGCATAACACAGCGCAAAATCCATGCATCACAACGGACGCGCTCTCTCGTTTCATTCAAATACAACTTGCCGTCTTGCGTCTCCGTTTTTGATTGTATTGAAAATGAAATCAGAGTTAATTTATTGTTTACAGAGTTTGATAATATTGTGGTGATCATCTTGTCTGGACGATTGTTTTGTACGCTGTACAAAATGGATTTATAAACAGGTAAGATTTAAAACATTAATGCAAACTTTTCTTCGTGGAAGCTTCACGTTTATTTCAAGTGAGTGAGATAAAATATTTCAACTCAAAACAACATTTTGAAGTGTATTGCAGCGACTTTTTTTGTGCATGTTCTGCAGCCAGGGTGACCATCATCGATTAAGTTTCCCTCAGGACTTTTGTAAAAGCCAAAATATGACCACACCTCAGATTTGGTCCGCTTAAAAGGCAGAAAAATCCAGGAAAAATCAGGTGAAGGTGGGGAAGAAAAGACTTCAAATGACCGCTCTGTTGCAAAGCTACTTGCGTCACTCCAGTCGCTCTCCATTTTAGTGAGTCTGTCAATTAATCAACAGCAGCTGTCAATTAATCCCTCACTGCGGGTCTCAGGTGCACGCCCCCCCGCCCAGCCCCGCCCTCGGTTCGTCCCCTCTATCTCCGCTGGGCTCTGCCCACTTTTCCAGCGTTTTTCAAATATTGCCAGTGGGTGGAGTCAGGCTCTGACCAGGGGTTTAGTTACCCCTGGTCAGAGCCTTTAGTTATGGACAGCAGCCAATTCTGTCTATCAGTAAAGTTAACCAAAGAACAAAGGGGAACAGTGCAAATTACTCACTGATCTTGACTTAAGAACGTTTGTAGCTTTAATAAGGATCTATATTTAATTTATAATTTATGCAGTGCAGACTATTTGATAACCTTATTCAATTTCTGTAAATTTCGTGCCTGTTAGACAGGAAGCGCACAGGTAAATATGACATTTATTATGGGTTTATGTGAGGATTGTTTAAAGTTCACTTGAATTAAAAGTTGTTATATGTTTGAAGCCTAATAAATGTTTCACATTTGGGGGGAAAAATCCTTTTCATCAAGACATCAGCAGCTATACTAATATCAGTGATACTGGCCTTCATTCCTAAAAAGATATTAAATAATTATTTAAAATAAACTGTCTTTATGTTGTTTTTACATTACAGTGAAAATTGGGTCCCACATAATTTCAATTTTATTTACACAAAAAACATTAATGGTGAACATTTTTGACACTATGAAATGATTCTCTCAAGTCTTGGCAATCGGCCCCAATTAAACAATAAAAAAAGTAAGAAATATTTTTGTTATACATAGTTTAGTAGCCTACTTTTATTTTTGGCAGAATTTATCATTATAATCAACTTAATTATTTCCTGGATTTTGTATCACCATAGTCCCTAAATGTATGTAAATGCAGGAAATGGGATTCTAATCTAAAAAAAAAATTCCCCCATTTTGTGTCCCCCCCACTTCTCAAACCAAAGTTACACCCTTGCATGTAACTATGCATATTTTACTGTTAATGGTAAGTACATGTAACATATGTAACAAGGACACTCTAAAATAAAGTGTTACCAAATATTATTATTGTATCCAATCTGTGAATGTTGCATTTATAATTGAACGCATAAGTGCACTTTTTTAGTTAGCTTATCAACATCAGACTGCAGTGTGTGTGTGGTTTCTGGAGCGGCTGAAATGAGTCTCTTACGAGGTTCCACATCAGTTAGTAAGCGAGACAGTGTCTTCGTTTGACGTGTTTAATTAACTCCTTGTCTGATTCAGTAATTCAGCCCCTGGAGAGACCTGCGACCCCCTCTGATGTGCATAAACCCGTCCTGACCCGACGGGACAGACCCGTAACCTTCAGTACAGGAGCCCTGCTCTCAGCGGGACCTCTTTCTCAAACCATTACACCGTTCACTCAGCCAGATGCTCTTTCTCTGTCAGTAACACTGCTATAGGTGATCATCGATCGCCTGTCTCAGTCGCTCAGGCTTCGGCTGGGTACTTTCAGCAGCTTTTCACCAGTCACTCTTTTTTGGGGGCTCTTATATTTGTATGGAAGCCTGTTTCCGTCAAAGGATAAAACATTTGAAAAGATAATTGCGACTTTTTATCTCACAATTGTGAGTTCACATCTCGCAATTCTGACTTTATTTCACTGAATTGTGAGGATATAAAGTGTGATATACAGTCAGAATGGCAAGAAATAAGCCACTCCAAAAAATAAACTCGCAATTCTGACTTTATATCTCGCAATTCTGACATTTTCTTCTGAGAATAAAGTCCCATTCAAAGGAAAAAACAACAACTTTTGTCTCAGAATTGCGAGTTCACATCTTACAATTCTGATTTAATTTTGCAGAATTGCGAGAATCAAGTCAGAATTGTGTGATAAACTGTACAGTCAGAATTGCAAGAAATAAGCCACTCCAAAAAATAAACTCGCAATTCTGACTTATTAGAATTAGAAAAATTTGAATATCGTGCAACAGTTCGTGTATTTCAGTAATTCGATTTAAAAGGTGAAACTAATATATTTAGTATAACTATATACATACGTATGCATGATTATACTTTTCAAAGGGCCGACATTTCTGTATTTACAATCCTTTAATATAATATTCAAATTATACAATATTCAAATTTCCTGAGATTTTAAATTTGGGGTTTTCATAAGCTGTAAGCCATAATCATCAAAATTATAACTTTTGCACAATATTCAAATTTTTCGAGTTTCTCCTGTATATATTTCGCAATGCTGACATATTTTCTCAGAATAAAGTCCCATTCTAAGGGGAAAAAATACTTTTGTCTCAGAATTGCGAGTTTATATCTCACAATTCTGACTTTATAACATGCAATTACGACTTTATATCATGCAATTCTGACTTTATATACTACAATTGTGAATTATAAAGTCAGAATTGCGAGATATAAACATGAAATTTTGCAATTATTGCATTATCTCTTGCAATTGCGAGTTTATATCTCACAACTCTGACTTTATAACTCGCAATTGTAACTTTATAGCACGTAATTCTGAGATAAAAAATCTGAATTGCAAGATGTTAAGTCGCAATTGTGATAAAAAGTGGCTATTGCCTTTTTTTATTTTTCATTCTGTGGCGAAACAAGCTTCCTGTTTGCGGTCAAAATGCAAAATGTTCTTCCAGTCCGACTGATCTTCTGACTCGGGTTTCTCCTTCAGTGAGCGTCTGTGGGGTTTTCAGCTGCTGTAAATGTTGCTGATCTGATCACAAACAGCACACGATCTGAGGAATCACTGCAGCATGAACACATTTACTGTTGTAGTTTCTTCAAATCACTAACCTCACTACTTAACATTACTCTTGTTTGTGTCTACTACTGTTGTCGTATTTCTGTCCTAGAAACTGAGCCTTATCAGTAGGCTTATATGTTTTATTTCTGGTATAAGCGCCGACTGTGAGATTAGTTCAAGCTGCAGTCTTTTCAGATTAATATTATATGAGCTATTTGGCACGTGATCTGCTTTATTAAACCTAATGCGCAAACTCTAATGTAAGGTGTATATTTAACAGAGAGCTACATAGACACAAGCTTTACACACTTTTTTGACAGATGAATTTCCATGACTTCTCTAGATGTGAATGTTGGCTAATGATAGGAATCTGACAACATAGCCTACTTGTGTTTTTAAAATACCTTCTTTGGCCAAATTGTACGGCACCATTTTATGAATGCAATCCCAGAATGCATTATGACAAGCTCAGTGAAAGATTTTAGAAAAGGCGGCTTATCCAACTTATTTTTCACGTAAGAGCTGCACGGCCATTTGTGACATGAATGTTTCTGGTTCTGTCATTCCCTTTACAGTTATTTTACCTGCAAAAAATCAGCCTGTTATGGCACTTGATATTGCAAACTGGTATTTGTTATCATATTTAAATCTCATTATCACAAATACAAGGGTTTGTAGCACAAATACTTGTACTGTTTACTAGTTATTTCCCTATAGCACCTAATCAATCAGAAATCTCACACATTCACTTACTTCTGCTTTGAAAAAATAAGCTGAATAAAAATACCATCACTCGATACCAAAAAGTGTCAACAAAAATAGTAAAAGTAATCTTATGGGCTAATGTTTTAACAAGTATTTGTTTGTTAAAAAATGTAATGAACATTAGATTATTAAATAGTTTGATGTTTATTACCTTATTACACAGCTTTATTTTTGTAAAATGAGAGATTAGATGTTATACTACTAATTTTGGTGTAAAAGAATAGTTGGGTATTAAGTATTGATGTTTCACTGTAACAGCAAAATAATTCAGTGGTTTTTGGTATTTGTTCTCATATTTAAAGCTCATTATCATAAATACACTGGTTTGTAGCTCAAATACTTGTAATGTTTACTAGTTATTTTCCTAAAGCGCCTAATCAATCAGAAATCTCACACAATCACTTACTTCTGCTTTGAAAAATAAGGTCACTCGATACCAAAAAGTGTCAACAAAAATAGTAAATGTAATCTTGTGGACAATAAGTTTGTTAAACAATGTAATGTTCATTAGATTATTACATTGTTTGATGTTTATTACATAGTTTTTTTTGTTTTGTTTTTGTAAAATGAGAGATTAGATGTTAGACTAGTAATTTTGGTTTATTTAAAAAAATAATTGTTGGCTATTAAGTATTGATCTATTGATTAAGTGTAAAAGCTAAATAATTCAGTGTTTTTTCATGACAACTGTCTTCAGAACATGTGACGATGCTGAATGGTTTGCTGAAAACTCATTTTTGTGTCTCTAATGCATATCATAAGCTGCTTATGAATATATGCCTTTACTGACTAATCAGCTAATGAACAGCTAATGACTAGGTATTAACCAGCTTGAGACCATTTACCAGCTCAAAACAACTGAGACAAAACATGAAAACTTGACTTAATGGACATAATGATGACGTCTAAACGACAGAACAGTCAAGACTTGGGAAATTCAAAATATCTGCACATGTTTCCTCGCAAAGCTCACAGCATAAGAAAGTTGAATAACATGTGTAAAGCAATTTCGTCAGACAAAAAAAAAGTGTCTTTCTCTTACAAACAAACAGAGGAGCATGAAGTGGGATCTCCTCAGGGACGTTTGTTTGCACGGAAACAATTTCAGCAATGATCCTTTCTCACGAGATATTCTCCTTCATTCCAGATGACATCCTCCGAAATCCCACAGCAGCAACACGGTTAACCTTGAGAAGAGTCTGACCGATGCAATGTTTTATTACACGTCAACCTTCTCATCTGATGACCAACACTGGCCAATGGACACAAAAGCAAAGGGACTGTATAACGACGACAAACACTCGACTAAACTCATCATTACACAGGGAAATGACTGGTGCTGGTTAATGGAGCCGTGTTTTTCTATAGCTGAATCTGAAAGGGTAACACACCACCTCTAACACAGTGATTTATATCCGCGTGGAATGGATGTATAATTTTAGTTACAGTTGCTCATTCGGGAAGCTGAGACTGTGAATTGCATTGCCAATTCCTGAAACGAGAGCGTTTGCTTTATGCGGCGTAGGACGATGGATGATACGAGATAATCTCGGCTTGCCATCTCATCTCCAAAAGCACTCATCTCTCATCATCGGGCCATGATTAGCATTCATTGGCCCAAAGGATCAGGTGCAAATGTGTTTCAGAGAGAGGCGTAATGATGCCTGGCTCACCGAGAGCCAAAAGAAAAACCTGCAGATTTGCCACATGGTGAGAGAAGCTCATTTGTACAGACTCACGGAAAGCTGTGTAAAGCTCCTGAAGGGTCAGGTGACCGTCGTTGTTGTAGTCGTCGTAACGCAGGAGGTCTTGCATGCTGCACTCCATTAGGATGTTTTCCAGATGCTCCTTTATGGAGATCTGTGAAAGAACAGGAGTTGCACAAGGTTATCGATTACATGTATGATGAAGCTCTTGTCTTATACCTCAACCTAGATGTTCTTGATGCAGATTGGTTGGAACATGCTATGAGTGTTTATGGAAGAGTTCACAAAACCAAGAACCAAGCCAGCAGAAGCTGAATTAAACACAAATTTGACTGGAAGCGGAGGATTATTAAACCTGGACTTCTTTCAGGCTTTCATACACTGAAAAAAAGGGTAACTTCTAAGTTAAATGGTTTAATTCAAAGCAAATCCACTGAATCCACCTGAAATACATTGACTAATATCAACAAAACTAATTTTTATGCATTAAAGGTCCAATATTGGACAACTTTCTAAAGTTTTATTTTAGGTTTTGATGTCCTTAAAGATACAATATGTAAGATATTTGTAATAAAATATCCAAAAATCACTTGCACAGTGTGATATATTTCCTGCAGTTGTGTATATACAATATCCCAAAATATTTTAAATTTTAATCAGAGAAATTCCGGTTTCCGCAATATCACGTGGACAAATGCAGAAGTGGTGCTTATTAAAGCTGTTGTGTACATCATGGATCACGATTACTCTTTGACGAGTATTGAAAAACCAAAAAAACGTAAGCGTTGATATGGGGAGACACGCAGAATTTCTGACACCATCTCTGGATGAACGTCATCCTCCATCGTTCCACTCTCCTTCAGAGCGCCATCAAGATTCAACTTTATTATATTTTGTAAACTGTGCCCCCTTGTGGTGAAAAATCTCACATATTGTATCTTTAAGAATATATATTTGCGGTATAAGTACCAAAAACCATCTCAATATATGTTTACAGCTCCTTTCTCAGGAGCTCTGCCAAGACCAGCTCGATTTTGGCCGGTCTACTTAATATTCATGAGCCTCTCTTCTGATTGGCCTGTTGCTTTCTGAGTGTCCCACCATTGGTGGGGGCGGAGACTGAGTAGTTCTGACATCACATTTATACAGAAGTCACAACGGCTCGAGAAAAGGCACAGCTACTTTATGCAGGCTGTGTGAATTTGGCTGTGGATCGACTGTTTTGAAACTTATTTTGTAGTTTTTTAGAGCCTAGACCTCTCTTATCATGAAGAAAAAAAAAAAAAAAGGAAATTTCAGTTTTGACAATATGGGACCATTAAATCGGGTAGAAATAGCTCTTCAAGGTAAAAATTGCAAGTAACATTTTTTTTAGTGTATGACTCAATTCCTGTACTGAAAATAAAAAACAGTCAGTATCAATGTACTGTAATATTGCTTCAATGTTTGTTTTCTTAGTGGAAGATTTAAGATAATATGCCGGTAAAATTGTAAATTGTGAACATGTGCATGTATGTATTTATTTGGTGAGTATCTGTGTAACAAGCGAGATCATGTACACTCTTAGAGGAAAAGATTCTACATGGAATCTTATACTAGACACTGTTGAATGCTTGAATCTGATTGGTTGACAAACGTTATAGGGTGTGCAATTATTTACAGTACAGAACGGACACACACTCACACACAAACATATCAGCGCTGCTCTGACGATTTTGTCATTAAAATAGTGAAAAAAATTTAAAGCTACATGACATTTCTCACTAGCGAGGTAATAATGGCGCTGTTCTTGAAGCAGTTAAACTTACAGTTTCGCCAGAGACGCAGAACACCGTTGAGAGACACACAGACTATCTCTCTTTAATAACTGTTTTAATAACTGCATTAGTCTGCTATCAGTAGGTCAAGCTTGGGATGAGATGCATAAGAAATTAGTCCCACACATAAGGGCGTTTTTAAGGACAGAAACTGACAAACTTCTTGAAATACATAATCTAAACAATGTCTTGAGGTGTGGTAACCGTAGTATAAGCGGAATAATTGACTCCGGTACATATAATTATTAGAAAATAATGCACACCCGAGGTGGTGATGTGGCCACGAAGCAACACAAAGGGCTATTATTTCTAATAATTAAATTATTTCTTCCTAAAACGTTCCATCAGGAGCTTCATATATAGAACCTTTTAGGGGTTTCCTTCCACCATGGGATCATTATAGGGATTTACTTTAAATTAATTAATTTTGTTTTAATTCATTTTTAACCAAAACTGACTTATCCAGCATTCTGTCATATTGCATTCGGTCCAAATGTCTATGTCAACACTGTATCAACGGCAAAATTAATCTGCAGCAATCAGATGGCACAAGTAAGTGTAAGTTGTTTACATTCATAATTATTGTAATGTTATGTGCTTTGAGGCATGAGGTAGTTTAACGCCGTCTCTTGTCTTGTGACTCTTTGCAGACTCTGCTGTGAGCGTTCATGTGTTTAGAAGTAGGCATGTCTTTAGAGACGCTCTGAAGGGAGGGTGGCATCTCATGTTTTCAAAGCTAACTCGCTATTGCTAGCCGCTCCTAAATTGCCTACCCTACCAGCCTGGAAACATATGTTATCACTACAAAAACATGCAATCATATTATGTAATCATTTAAGACATTACACCTTACATAGAACCTTTTGGGTATGACTTTCTTTTTTTAATTGAGTCCAGAACCTTTTTTCTAAGAGTGTAAAGTCAGTTTTAATCCAAAACCGTATATAACAACTTAAAAAAGTCACACATGAATCATATGAATCACTTTGGAGGTGGTTGTCTTTAAAGCTTAACAGACTTAAACTGTCTATAATAAACCATCATGTAATCAGGGCTTGACATTAACACCCGCCAACAGCAGTGGAGTGTAACGCAATCCCTCCTATTAGCCACTCTGGCGTGGTTGAATTTTATATATAATATAGCCTACACATTTTTCAATTGTAGTATTTATGCAATAAATGCAATGTAGTGTCGTCAAAAATACAGATTTTTTGATATTAAAATATCTGAAATGCTTCCAATACTTATTTTCCGCAGAATAGAGAGATGACATTAATGGCACTTTCTCTCTCTCTCTCATCTCTCCGACAGTGAGTTACACACAAACCCGCCTCTCCTCACTCACTCGTTTCGTTTGCTCCAGATGATTATTGTTGGTGTTGCAGGGCTTGGATTTCGGCGTGAGATTGTCCATAATTTTTCTTTTTCCCGTAGATTTTGTGCTCAAACCCAAAGTGTTGTACATAAAGCCGCCTGTCAACACTAAATTGAGTTCTTTTTCGCTGCTTATTACACTTAAACTGTCAAATACACACAAATGTCAAATTGACGGTCTTGGTGAGTATTCACGTAAACACAGTCAGTTATGTTTTATGTGAACGTAAAGTTGAGAGTTGAGAGTTGACAGTTGAGAAAGAAAGGCATGTGTAACAGTATAATGGATCCGTGCGTCAGGTCTTAAAGTGACAGCAGCCTAATAAACCTGCTGCCATATTATGAGATAATATTAAAAATATATATATGGCCATTTTCATTCATTGTATCAATGTCAAAATTGTGGCCAGAGACTTTTGTGGCTAGTAACTTTGGAAAACCACTAGCCACAGTGCCTGGTGAGAAAAAAAGTTAATGTCAAGCCCTGTAATGGTTCATCAACTTTGGATTCCACGGAAAAACTGGAACATATGAGTTTGGGATGACATAAGGGTGTGTGAATAATAAATCTTTGAAGTATTTCCTAAAATTCGCTGTATAATGTGCAGTTGGACGGTCATTATTGTATATTATTACACGGCTCTGTGGAATACTTGATTCTGATTGGTCAATCACACCATCCATCGGTATATTATTCCCAGATAACAGCCGCAGAACACAGAAACACAGGCTCACCCGGGTCACTGAAGTCAGCAGCGCTACACGCTCGCTAGGAACGGGTTTTCATCGTGAAAATTTTGCATTTGGTGAGCTAATAAAATATTAAAACTCAGTCGAATCAATATTTTGTGTACAGTTATTTAATTATGCCATCCAGTATCGTGGACTCGCTCTCTCTTGTTTCATACAAATGCAGATGCTGCCATTTTGTAACTATTTTTTGTTCACTTTTGGAAAATCAATATCAATATCTCTAATCTCCATAATTATTTATGTGTTGAAATGCTGTGTAATAAGTAAATTACTCTTAAATGTCCGTCTAGTTTGAACTTGTCGCTGAAACGGAAGCTTTGCCTTTAAAGACCTCATAAAATATTTCAACTCAGGTCAATATTTTGCATCTAATTATTTACTTATGTGGCAAGTATTTGTGTAATAAGTGTGATAATGTACATCCAGCCGGTTGTTATCTCAGAATAAACCCCCTTCAGGTGTGTGTGTGTGTGTGTGTGTGTGTGCGTGCGTGCGTGTGTGCGTGTGTGTGATCTCAGAATAAACCCCTTCAGGCTGATGAAGACCTGATCCCCCCGTCGGGTTTATTGTGAGATAACAACCGGCTGGATGTACATTATCCCGTAGTTAAACCCTTTCAGAGTAAAGGGCAATGACTGTGCAGTATCCCTTACCTCTGCCAGCTCGTCCCCGCTCAGATGGCCGTCCTGGTTTCGATCTATATACTTGAACATGGTGTCCACCAGACTCCTCCTCTGGTCCATGGCGTTCGGTTGCCCGTTCGTGGAGGTCCTGGGCTGCATATCCAGCAACATGTTCTTCAGTTTGTTGTACTCCGCCATGGTGCACGTGTCGCCTGTAAACACACACCACAAGAATTGAATTACCCGGATGTGACCGAAGGCAAACAAAGAGCCGATTTGCATTCATGCACGGACGTGTTTGCGTTTTGCATTTCTGGACAGTCGTTCAACGTGGGGGTCCCAATTAATTTACGGTAATCCTGCGATTTACACTGAAAAACAAAAGGTAAACATTCTCATTTAGACACTTTAGCTGTATCGCAGCGTCGAGGAGGGATTAACAAGCATGTTTTAAACTGTCACATTAATTCCCATGCGACTCCGCAGCACTTGTGTCTATGAAAGACTGCGAGGAAAATGAGACCCATGATTAATCAAGTGTGGTAGTGACTGTTTATGCCTTACTGGCAATAAAATTATGCAAACACAGCCCACCCGCTGAGCCGCTCTTTAAGACCCCTCGAGTGGGAGGAAGATTGTTTCGTGTATCCGGCACGGAGGCAGAGCTAAAGATGACAGCGAACGGAGGCAGCGTGTACAAGGCTTTGCTCGACTGATGAGAAGAGGAAATATGATATGAATAAGTCATTAGGAGACATCCCTCTACATGACGGATCAGAGCTGCCCGCTGAGAGGAGTCTCCGCAGCCAGTGGAGAAAACAGCAGTGACAGTAAATGACCGCGGTAACTTCTGATCACCGCAGGAGGAACTTGACAGTCTCAAACACGTATGATAAAGAGTCTTTGCCTCATCTACTCTCAGGGAGACATCTGAACCCAAGGCCACACACACTTTAATAAGAGCCAATGCAGTCTTCTCTTTTCCTTAATTATTTATCAAAAACTTGTGACAATGATGACAATTGCCACTTTCCTAAAAAAAGAGACTTTTTGTTTATTATTATTTCCTGATTTTCTCTGTAAATATAGGTGGATTTTCTAATGTCTTGGGGGATTCTTGAATATTAGTCAAAGCCAGAGACAATGTTGACACTATTTGAAATCCTATTGTTTTCTTTTATAATTGTCACTCTCCTTAAATTTTATTAAAACAAGAAAAAAAACATATTTTATATATCTCATTTGGTCCATTTGTACAATTTCACCTTGTCCATAATGTCAAGTTAGTGTTGTGGTTAACTGCAAACTTGAATCTAACTTGATTCAAGATCTAACTTGAACTTTTTTTTTTGGTTCATTTATTTATTTTTGTGTGTGTGTAGTTGTGTTTGGTCCTTTCCTGTGATTGTTTACTTGTCTGTAAAACTGGAAAAAAAATTTTACAAAACATATAATATTAAAAATATTAACATTGACCCATGTCCGGGTCAAATATGGACAAACCCAACCATTGGTTTACATTTTTTAACCGAACGGTTGGGTTTGTCTATATTTGACCCAAACATGGGTTGAAACAAGCATTTTTAGAGTGAATGTAGTATTTTATTTGACTCTTTTTTTTTCATTGCGTTGAATTTAGCTCTGCTAAAACTTTCAGACTACCAGACTCAGATGATTTTGATAGCTTTGTACATTAAAATGTAATTTAATGAATATCTGTCAGTTCCTCTATAACAGTATCACTGACAATCACGACTCATTGGTGCCTAATGAACATTAGCCTAAACTAGCCTCGTTATACAGGACTTACTGTATGTAAGACTGATTAGCAGTTTTGAAAATATGTAGTTCCCTTTCAGTCGATAACGTCGGACGTAGTCGACGCGACTGAAATGGGATCACGCTAGGGAGCCTATCGTCTTCGAGTATTATTGAACGAGCCAATACACATTGGCGTGCGAGATTTGCATCTCACACTCCGCCCCGCAGCGCGGGTATAAATACGGAAGTGGATGCACGCACCATTTGCCTTTCGCTTCGGAGCCGAGCTTCATGTCTGGATCTGAAGAGTGTTGTTGTACAACGAGCGAGTGTGTCGGCGCTTCTTTGGGAAGTCTCTCCTGGTGTCGGTGGTTACAGCGCGAGTGCAGCGGTGATCGCGAGCTTCAAGCTCTCAACTGCTGTTTTCACAGCAACCAAATTTCTGTTTGTGTTTGTTTGTCTGACGGTCGGTTGAGGGCGAGAAAGTGAGTGCTTCACTGGCACAGGGTGCACCATTCCTGTGTCAGTGTTGCCGCGGTCATTCCCCTGTGTGCTCCGGCACTGGTGAGAGGTTTTCACTTCCTAAAAGAGCAACACGGGTGCGTTTGCGTCTTTTTCAAGATGTCATTCCGCCAGTGCGTTTCTGGGTGCGGTCGTTCCCTGTCTCCCTCTGATGGTCACAATTGTTGTATCACGTGTTTGGGCTTACAGCACGCTGAGGCAGCTTTTGTGGACAGCTCATGTTTTCACTGTGGGAAGATGACTGTCGCAGTGTTGAGGGCGAGACTCGCCTTCGTCCGCGGAGAGCGAGTCCCCATTGCCATGCCCCACCCCCGGGTGCTGCATGGGATGGGTGACCGGAGGGTAGTGTTGGATGTCCCGCCCGGTAACCATTCCCTGTGGGCTCCTCACCCCTCCCTTCCACTGCTACCATTGGAGCCTCCGGGGTTATCTGCTGGTCCATCTGTAATGGGTGGGCCAGCGGTTCCACTCGGGGCTCCCCTGGGGGACAGGATGTCGATTGCAGCATCGGAGGGTGAGCTGATGTCTGGAGATGACGACTCGGCTGCGTTGTCTCCCTCCGGGAGTTCAATGTTGCCCGAGCCGGATCCAGAATTATCAGCTATGCTGAAACGGGCCGCCGAGGCTGTCGGGCTCGAGTGGAACCCTCCACCGTGTCCTGTTCAGTCTCGGTTGGATGATTGGTATCTCGGGGCGGGCCGTGCTGGTTCTCAGCCCGCCGCCCCAGTGCCCTTCTTTCCCGAAGTGCATGAAGAGCTTACTTGGTCGTGGACGGCACCTTTTACTGCTGAAAACGACTTGAGTAGTTCTTCCTCCCTCACTACCCTTGTCGGAGGAGCGGTGAAGGGTTATGAGGCTGTCCCTCCAGTGGAGCGGTCTGTTGCGACTCTTTTATGTCCAACGGCCGCTGCATCCTGGGTGGGGGATCCTTGTTTCCCCTCGCGGGCCTGTGAGTTCGCGTCAGGATTGGCGGTCAGAGCTTACAGAGCTTGCGGGCAAGCCGCTTCCTCTTTGCATGCCTTGGCGTTGTTGCAGGTCTACCAGGCCAAAGCACTCATGGACATGCACGAGGGTAGTTTGGACCGGGCGCTCGTGAGTGAGCTCCGCACCGCCACTGACCTCGCCCTCCGGGGTACGGGTGTCGCGGCGTGTGCGGTCGGTCTAGCGATGTCCACTTTGGTGGTCCAGGAACGCCATCGTTGGCTCAGCCTGGTTGAGATGGCGGATGCGGACAAGGTTCGGTTCCTGGACTCCCCAATTTCCCAGGTTGGGTTGTTCGGCGACGTGGCGGAGAGCTGCGCCCAACAGTTCTCTGCCACCCAGGTTCGGACGGAGGCTCCCCGACACACCCTATCCCGGCGGCCCGCTGTTGCCTCCACCCTGCCGCCGGAGATAGTCCCTCCGCCCGTTCGTCGCCGAGGGCGCCCCCCTGCCGCTGCCTCCGGTTCCGCGGGGTCTCCGCAACAGCCTTCACCCAGGCCCCAGCGTAGAACCAGCAGCAGGCAGGCCGCCCGGTCTGTCTCAGTCACCGCCCAGCCAGGGGGCGAGTGTCAGAAACGTTCCTGAGACAGGCCACCCAGGGATGGGGGGACTAGCTCTTCAGATGGTTACCGTTCCACCATTGGTTCTCCGGAGTCCAGTGGTACCCCAATTGTCAGAAGAGCGAATTTCTCCGTCCCTGGGTCCCAAGAGGGCGAGGCTGGCGGCTTGCGACCCTGTGGAACAGCCTTGCTCCCCCCAGCCCCCTCTTGTTCGCCAGCCCGCAACACGAGGCGGTCGAGGACCCGGTCATCCGCCTTCTCTTCCGTCCTCTGTTGCCCCGTGGAGACAGGTAAGTGCAGCACGGCTCACTCAGACCCCGCTTCGGGCCGCCCACGGGCCTTCCGAGCCGGGTCCCTGCCCTCCACCGCGCTGCCCCACCCCGGGTATGCCTGTGTTACCCTTGGTCCCCCTGGTTCGGTTCGTCGAGGCCTGGAAAGTGCTCTCCAACCCGTCCGGCTGGCTCCTCCGTACCATCAGGCTCGGCTACACGATTCAGTTCCGCCGGAGTCCGCCCAGGTACAGTGGCATTCGCCACACTTCAGTGTCGAGCGAATCTGCTCCTGTCATGCGCGCGGAGATCGCGGTCCTGCTGGCGAAGGACGCGATAGAGCCGGTGTCGGTAGCCGATATGAAGGCCGGCTTTTACAGCCCGTACTTCATTATACCCAAGAAAGGGGGTGGGTTACGACCAATCCTGGACCTGCGAGTCCTGAATCGGGCCCTTCACAAGCTCCCGTTCAGAATGCTGACGCAGAAACGCATCTTCCAATGTGTCCGTCCCCAGGATTGGTTTGCAGCGATCGACCTGAAGGACGCGTACTTTCATGTCTCCATCCTGCCGCGACACAGGCCATTCCTGCGTTTCGCGTTCGAGGGTCAGGCGTATCAGTACAAAGTCTTACCCTTCGGGCTGGCCCTGTCACCCCGTGTCTTTACGAAAGTTACGGAGGCAGCCCTCGCTCCCATGAGAGAGCAGGGCGTTCGCGTTCTCAACTATCTCGACGACTGGCTGATACTAGCGCAGTCTCGGGAGCTGTTATGCGAACACAGGGATTTGCTGCTCCAGCACATCAGCCAGCTGGGTCTTCAGGTCAACTGGGAGAAGAGCAAACTCGCCCCTGTGCAGAGGATCTCTTTTCTCGGTTTGGAGCTGGACTCGGTCCAACACACGGCGCGCCTCACAGAGGATCGCGCCCGGTCGGTGCTGAACTGCCTGAATTTTATCAAGAGCAGTACAGTGGTTTTTCTGAAACAGTTTTAGAGGCTCCTGGGGCATATGGCAGCCGCAGCCGCAGTTACGCCGCTCGGCCTGCTTCATATGAGACCACTCCAGCACTGGCTTCGCGACCGAGTCCCGAGTTGGGCGTGGCGGAGAGGCACGCTCCCTGTGAGAATCACCGCGGCCTGCCTCCAAACCTTCAGCCCGTGGTCGGACCTTTCGTTTCTCCGGGCCGGTGTGTCCCTAGAACAAGTGTCCAGGCATGCTGTGGTCTTCACAGACGCCTCCAACACTGGCTGGGGGGCCACGTACAACGGGCATGCAGTAGCTGGCACCTGGACGGGGTCCCACCTGCATTGGCACATCAACTGCCTCGAGTTGTTAGCAGTACTCCTTGCTTTGAGACGCCTCAGGACGACGCTGCTCGGCAGGCACGTACTGGTCCGGACGGACAGCACTGCGGCCGTTGCGTACATCAACCACCAAGGTGGTCTACGTTCCCGCCGCATGTCACAACTCGCCCGCCACCTCCTCCTATGGGGTCAGAAGCATCTGAGGTCGCTTCGTGCCGTTCACATCCCTGGCCTGCTCAATCGTGCCGCCGACGAGCTCTCACGACAGATTGTGGCCTCGGGAGAATGGCGGCTCCATCCCCAGGCGGTCCAGCTAATATGGGACCACTTCGGGGCCGCACAGATAGATCTGTTTGCCTCTCCGGACTCGTCCCATTGCCAGTTGTTTTATTCCCTCGAAACGGATGCACTGGCTCACAGCTGGCCCCGGGGCCTCCGCAAGTATGCGTTTCCCCCAGTGAGCCTTATTGCACAACTACTGTGCAAAGTCAGGGAGGAAGAGGAGCAGGTTTTGCTAGTTGCCCCATATTGGCCCAACCGAACCTGGTTCCCCGAACTTTTTCTCCTCTCGACAGCTCCTCCCTGGCCTATTCCTCTGAGAGAGGACCTACTCTCTCAGGGACGGGGCACCATATGGCACCCGCGTCCAGACTATTGGAGACTCCATGTGTGGTCCCTGGACGGGACGCGGAGGTTTTAGGTAGTCTACCACAGGCAGTCGTAGATACCATCACGTCAGCGAGAGCCCCCTCTACGAGGCTTGCTTACTCCCTGAAGTGGAAACTGTTCGTTGAGTGGTGTGCTTCTCAAGGAGAAGACCCCCGAAGGTGTTCGGTCATTTCCGTGCTTTCTTTCCTGCAAGAGGCTTTGGAGCGTCGGCTGTCCCCCTCCACCCTCAAAGTGTATGTCGCCGCTATTGCCGCACATCACGATGCAGTAGACGGGAAATCCCTGGGGAAGCATGACTTGATCGTCAGGTTCCTGAGGGGAGCGAGGAGGTTGAATCCGCCTCGCCCCCCCTCTATACCCTCTTGGGACTTATCTCTGGTGCTAACCGCACTGCAGAGACCGCCCTTCGAGCCTTTGCAGGTAGCAGAGTTAAAAATTCTGTCCCAAAAGACAGTTCTCCTACTTGCTTTGGCCTCCATCAAGAGGGTAGGGGACCTGCACGCATTTTCGGTCAGCGAATCGTGCCTGGAATTCGGGCCGGCTAACTCTCACGTTATCCTGAGACCCCGGCCTGGATATGTGCCCAAGGTTCCTACCACCCCCTTTCGGGACCAGGTGGTGAACCTGCAAGCGCTGCCCCCGGAGGAGGCAGACCCAGCCCTGGCTTTTCTCTGCCCCGTTCGCGCCCTGCGCTTGTACGTGGACAGAACGCAAAGCTTTAGGACCTCAGAGCAGCTCTTCGTCTGTTATGGAGGACAGCGGAAGGGAAAGGCTGTCTCCAAGCAGAGGTTGGCCCACTGGATAGTGGATGCCATCATCTTGGCGTATGAGTCCCAAGGTGAACCCTGTCCCCCCGGACTGCGAGCTCACTCCACAAGGAGTGTTGCCGCTTCTTGGGCGTTGGCGCAGGGTGCCTCGCTGACAGATGTCTGTAGAGCTGCGGGCTGGGCGACACCTAATACGTTTGCTAGATTCTATAGCCTACGTGTCGAGCCGGTTGCTTCCCGTGTGCTCTCTTCTCATAGAAGCCAGTAACACCGTGAGCCCCGGTTCAGTGTCGGCTTGCTGCGCCATTCCCCTCTTACGGACCGGATACGTGCGCCATTTCGCTCCGGTGGAATTCCCTTGTCCGGAACCTGTTGAGCTCCTCCGTACCCCCCCCAACGTCGGACGTGGCGGAACGTCGGGTGTTAGGCCTACCACTCGTATGCAGTGTGGAACCTGTGTTAGGCTGGGTCCATATGTTGCGGTCCCTACGGCGACCCCATATGTGTATTCTTCCACGATACGGCTCCCCAAGGTGAGCCCGTGTCTTTCCCTTGGCAGAGTCCTGCCGTCACTGTAAATTGGTGTGTCTCCCCCCTCTCTAGGCTGGAGCCACCCCAGTGACATTCCATATGTTATACTGCCCGGCTCTCCGCCCAGTTCATATGTGTATTTCCCCCCCCCTTTCGGGTTGGTTGGGCTCCGCAGCGTCCCTTCCTTCCAATGTTGGGCACGCTTTCCCAGTGTTACCAAGTCTGGCTGAGTGGGTCTTGTGGAACAGCAGCGACTTCCTGGCCTAAGCCCTGTCCTTTTCCGCTAGAACGTCGGGAGGATCAGAAGGCTTTTGTCTAGGCACTGGAAGGTGGCAGCGTTAGTGGCGTGTTCAATGGTTGATCCCATTTCAGTCGCGTCGACTACGTCCGACGTTATCGACTGAAAGGGAACGTCCTGGTTGCGTATGCAACCCACCGTTCCCTGAAGGAGGGAACGGAGGACGTAGTCCCCTTGCCACTACCGCTGGACCACCGCTGACTCCGAGTTACGCTCGGCTCCTCAGCGAAAAGCAAATGGTGCGTGCATCCACTTCCGTATTTATACCCGCGCTGCGGGGCGGAGTGTGAGATGCAAATCTCGCACGCCAATGTGTATTGGCTCGTTCAATAATACTCGAAGACGATAGGCTCCCTAGCGTGATCCCATTTCAGTCGCGTCGACTACGTCCTCCGTTCCCTCCTTCAGGGAACGGTGGGTTGCATACGCAACCAGGACGTTTTCCCTAAAACATATACTGTGGTTTGAAGGACAATTCGGTTGTGACAACCTGAAGTTTTAGGGAATGAAGGGAATTGTCTGTGTGTTCTTGACAGGGATTATTTGTGACCGATAAGACTTTCACTATAACTGAAAATGTTCAAAGTGTTGTGAAATCTTGTTGGTATGTTTGAAGTTGCGGAGTGAAATCTGATATGCTTACAGATTTAAAATACACTCACATGGCCATAAACGTGACTAATTCTCTTATTTCATACTGCATTTATCGAATAGTCACACCCTCATACATCTGCAGATGCATAGAAACGACATCAGCTAGAATAAAAAGTACTTATATTGGGATTACTGGGGATATATTGTATCGTGTCTGTGAGATTTCCACATTTTATACTGTACATACCCTCAATCTCAAGCCTGTCTGTTAACATGACATCAGGGTCATATGGACAAACCTGATCTTTTTACCCACAATCCTGCGCTGATCAGTCACTGGCGACTCTGAGAGGAAGGTGTTTCGTTTGGTGCTTTTCAAACATGGTAATGAAGTACATCTATCACTCGAGTGCTGAGGGAAAGGTCAGCGCTGAAACGTAGAAATTGTTATGACATGCCATAAATCTGAGTTAATCCTCAAATATCTCCTTTTTCCCCATGAAAGATCTCACACACTATTTTCTTTTTATATAGCTCTTCTTCTTTTCACTTTCTTTCACTCACTCACTCATACACACACACACACACACACACACACACACACACACACACACACACACACACACACACACACACACACGTCTATCATGAAGCATATTGCACAGAGAACATGTCTCGCATTGTATTGCATTACTGCATAAAGAGTTGTGTTTGTCCATTATTCTCTCTAACTCTGACTTTCTGTGTTTCAGATTCAATCTTGTGTTTGCTAGATTAAATCAATTTACATATTTCAGATACACTGTTTATATTAACCCGTTTATATTCACCTGTGGTGAAATTTCTGCAAACTTGTTACGTTGCTTCCTCCAACGATATGCCAGTAGTGTTTGCATGATAACGCAATGTCCAATTTCAAAACAGTTTTCGCTGGATGAACTTTGAGTGTTTAAGTTTTGAATGATACCTAATTTATGATGATTGCTAAAATATGTGATAGGCAAAAAAGGAAATTAAAATTCAAACAAAATGTGTGACACTGACAGTTAACTCTTTCGCTGGCGTTTTTATTTTAATTTTTTTAAGTTGGCAGCCTTCAATCGCTTGTTTCAGCTTCTTTTTCGTCTGTTTTGATCAGAAGACTCAGTACTCTTTCAGAAGATGCATTATAACACTCGAACCGTATAACAGTGAAAACATGGATTGCCGGAAAATTCCTTCAATAGTGAGGAAAGAGTTAACAGGTTACATCTACTGAGAGCCGTGTATTAAACAAATGATATAGTTTTTCCTTTTGAGTATATCATTTCATATTAAGTGTTCATGCAATTTCAGCTCATTAATTTGTGATGGGTAAACTGTACTGTGTATGTATCTGATATGTTAAGATTCACCATATAAACTGCTACGAACCACTGAAATCTGCTCTATCTCTATTCGTGTGTCTCCATCTCTGTGTCCTGCGGATACCAAGGGGACTTTAGACCATCCAGGGTTTGCTTATTGTTTTGTACGCAGTAAAGCGTAACGTTTGGAGAGTGGCATAAAGTTTGGAGAGAGTGTAAATAACTGATGAATTATTCTAATATACAATATAAAAAGTTCATCTCACCAAAATGTCAAAAATACAGTCAAGCATATTTTCATTTTCCATATCCACATGTAGCGTTTCTGATCAAAAAAGATCCCGAAGATGCACTGCTAATAATAATCAGGGGTGTGTTTCCCGAAAGCATCGCTCGCCAACAATACTCGCAAGTTCTGTCGTTATCAGCAGTTCAATGAGTCTGTGTTTCCCATCGTTCTAACGAACATTCGCAAACAGCGTCGCAGAGTTGTGTGTGTGAGCGACAGATCTCGAGCTGTGGTTAGAAGAGTTTCTTGTTTTCATGACATGTGACTCAATAAATCCTGATCTTGAGCAAAATAAGCAAGCTGACATTCAGTGCAATCTGTGTCTTTTATTTAGATTACATACAAATATCATTTACGTCTTTTAGTTTGTCAAGAGATTTAAAGTGTAGTTTTTGAAGAGTGCGCATGTGTGAACGAGCTCTAGTGTGTAAGAACGAGACTATGATTGAATCTGGAAATAAAGCAAAATAACTGAGAAAAATGAGAAATATTCCTCAGATGCATGTCTGTAACTTATAGCAAAACATCTCGGGTTAATTCGATCTCAGACAGATTCATTAAAAGTAGTTATTACTCCATCACCTGCGTGACATCATTAACCAACGTGGTTGAACGACCAGTTTGCGACAATATGATTTCTGGAAACAGTCGTGACTAGCTAGTGGATTTCTTCAACAATGTATCGTACTCTGATAGTGAAGCAGCGAGTTACAGCGTTGTACGAGAAACACACTCCAGAACGAGAGATCACAAGCGAGAGTCTTCTGACCTTCAACTCATTTCTGTTTGCATCTCTCTTCTACCAAGAAAGAACAATTCATTGGCATTTAGCATGTCTACCGGAGACTTGATGGGAATGTAAAGATGTTATCTAATCAAACAGCAGATTTCACAGTTTAATCAGCAGAAGCTCTTGTGTTCCTGTACGTGAGGTCGTGAAGATAATGCCATATAACTGACATAAACTACGCCCATGTCTGTAGTCATGCATGTCAGTAATGAACACACATGTTCGATCATTTACGGTGAATGTTTTGCACAAAAACCACATCAGCCCAATTCAGCAGCTCGCTTATGATTATGTAAATTCACTTATTCATGCATATACTATTTGGTACATCAGTTTATGAGAAGACAATAAATGAAAGACTGAATGCCACATGGAGAACAAGTGCTTCATTGAGATGCTAATGAATCGAAATCATTCTTCAAAATATGTTATATTTATAGATACACTATCTTGAGGAGCAGTTTCTACCATTGGTGTAACCTAATGTAGTCAGGTTGAAGTTAAGATCATATTTTTTACTTGAATAAACCAGTTTTGATGTCATCGCATGAAGCACTTTCTGAAGTCGATAGTCTTTTTTCTTGGCAGTGATGGCAACACGATCAAAAAGCACTTCCTGTGATAATCGCTGAGAGCAAAGCATGAAAATGAATCCTCTTGAAGTTAGAAAAGAAACTCTTCAGAAGTGTGCATTTAGTTCAGTGTCTGTATATTAGTGGCCTTTAACAGTCAGACTGTACATTTATAAGGTTATAAGCAATACGGCTATAATCCCTGTGGATAAATGTCACGAGCGCTGAATATATTTAGGTCTCAACTAGTGGTTGCACTTATCCTGTCCTGTCAGCCATGGCATTTACGATTAAAACACAGCATTTGCAACTTCAAATGTTAAAAGCATATCATAAATACCAAATATGAATGGTCTCATCTCAGTTAATCTACACCTGAGCAATGCATGCAGTGACAGCAAGGTGAACCCTTTTCTTTGGACAACGGGACAATGGAATCGAGAAATAAATCCCCCAAACGCAGAGACTCACCCCGGATTTTCCTGACCTGTCCAGAACTGACACCTGACAAAGCGTTTGTAGAAGGAAACAATTGCACGGCTGTCAAGCGGTAAATGGATTAAGAGCAGCATCGCAGGACTTTATTACACTGCAGGACAGTGTGTGTGACTCAGTCAATAGCGCTCAGCCTTTGACCTTTGGAGGCCTGTGGGCTTTAGATGGACTAACTACAGTTGCTGGATTCAGAGGCTCGTTCTGTGGACGAGAAAACACTCAAACCCTCAATCATAATGCATCTCCGCTGAGCTCACCGACCGAAAGATGAGCAAGTGGGATGACAAGATGTCCTTGAGAAAAAGAAGTACACTTTAGAATAGGTACCTTCAAAAGAATTACTTACTATAGAAGTAATATACTTTAAAATGTGCTGGGCAACGATTAGTTGTGATTAATCGCATCCAAAATAAAAGTTTGTGTTTAAATAATATATGTGTGTACTGTGTATAATTATTTTTTATATATAAATAAACACACATGCATGTATATATTTAATAAAATGTTTTTATTAATACATAATATATATATATATATATATATATATATATATATATATATATATATATATATAATATAAACAAATATACAGTATATATGCACATATTTATTAAATATATACATGCATTTGTGTGTATTTATATATACAAAATAATTATACACAGTACACACACATCTATTATGTAAACACAGACTTTTATTTTGAATGCGATTAATCACGATTAATCGTTGCCCAGCACTATTTAAAATATTATACTTAAGTGCAAACCCTAATGAGTAACACTTTACAATAAAGTTAAATTAATAATCATGTACTAATAACTGAATTAATACTTACTTCAACATGAACTTATGATTAGTGAAGATATGAACTAATCATGAGGCAATGACGAGCTATCCTGGAGTCATAAGGATTCATGCATGAAAAACGGCAGCCTTAAAATATGACAATAATAAATTGTTTACATTTATTTCAATGTCAAAATATTTCTTATTCCTTGTTATGGAGCCTGGTTTATTTAAGTAACCCCTAAATGTTAATAATACATTTACTATCAAACATGTACTAGATCCTCCTTATCCAACGTAGAAAATATTAAATACACTAATAATTGATCACTAGTCTTAATCTGTTTTGTGTTATTGTCTTTCCCATCAAACTCAACCTATACTGTGACTTATACATTATATCAGTATACTGACGTCTAGACGAGTATGAAGAAGAATTCACAAAATGACTTCAGTAAAAGAAAGATAACCAAACCGATCACACGTCAACGTCAACCGACAAACAGAGCTGAAAATGCACTCTAAAAAATGCTGGGTTTATTTTAACCCACTTTTGGGTCAAATATGGACAAACCAAAATGTTGGGATAAAAATGTAATGTAAAAATGAATTTCACATATTTCGGTTAGAAACAACATAAGAGTTTATAGCAATTACTATTACTGTTCAATCAAACATCATTAAACGATCAAAGCTTTCTAACTTTAAAGTACTGTGTGTGTATATGGTAAATGAACCCAAAATGTCATCATTTATTCACATTCATGTCATTCCAAACCCATAAGACTTTAATAATATTGATTTTTGTTTCAACGATTAACAATGAAATCTGAGAGATGTATGTCCCTCCATTAAAAGTCAAAGATAAACAGAAACTCAATCACTTGCTTGACGAGTGAGAACGAACATCAATGGTTTTCATGCTTGAGCTTCTCTTCACCAAATCTGAGTATGTTCGCTAATCAATGTTTATATGTGAATAAAGGACTAAATTAAAGACTCATCATATAAAGTGATTTTGTCTCTTCAGAAGACTTGGATTAAACCTTTATTTTTAAGATCTCTTTATGAACGTTTTGAACCAACAGAGTTTTGGGTGAATAGACTTTCAATGGAGGAACAGAAAGCCATAAAATTTCATTAAAAATATCTTCATTTGTGTTCTGAAGATGAATGAAAGTGTTACGGGTTTGTAATGACATGAGGCTGAGTAAATAATGAGAGATTTTTCATTTTTGGGTGAACTATCCCTTTAAAGAAAGCAAACAGCAATATCAAACACATTGTTTCTCTCAGCAAATATCATACTTTATCATCATTATCAACAGCAGCACTGTTTGTCTTTTGCTATCGAGTCACTCTTACTTTCCCATTCAACCCCTTAGGAACCACTTCACAATATGCTAGACAAAAAATAAAGGGAAATGTGGAAAAAGCAATAACATCAGAAGTGCAATTCCATGTGTTTCCTTTACGAGTCAAGATGAGAAACATCTGAGAACAAGCAGCCTCATTTCAATAAACCACACAAACACATAAACGTTCATTTATCTGAAACGCTCTTCACAACAGTTGTGTGTCCAGATCCGATCTCTTTCCTCGAGGGGCTTCTAGACTGATTTACAGAGCCAGACTTGCTCAGGTCACCGACTGAGGAGCACAACTAATGAACGATCTAATTAACAAATCAGCACTCAGCTCTCAACAATTGAGTCTCGTTCATTATTGTATCTGGGTCAAACATGTCCCTCAGGGTTGGACAAATCCTCACAGACATGTCAATACAAGCACAGTTATGAATTAATGGCAGAGATTTAAAGCTGAACTATTATTGTGTTTTACGGGTTATTTGCCTGGTGGAGCACAACATTTCAGCAGTTTAAAGTCAACAGCCTTAAAGGGATAGTTCACCCAAAAATGAAAATTCTGATAGTTTTTACATTTATTAATTTAGCTGATGCTTTTATCCAAAGCGACTTACAATTGCTATATATGTCAGAGGTCGCACGCCTCTGGAGCAACTAGGGGTTAAGTGTCTTGCTCAGGGACACAATGGTGTCTCACAGTGGATTCGAACCCGGTCTCTCACACCAAAGGCATGTGTCTTATCCATTGTGCCATCACCACCACACAAGCGTGCCCCACAAGCCCTGAAAAGTGAAGCCAAAGCGTCTCGATCGCCCCCCGGTGGCCGGTCCTAGTATAGCTCATAAACCCCGCCTCCCCGTGTTATTCAATGGGACGTGAGACCAACTATAAATTACACTATTAAATTACACTTCACATATCTTTTATCCAAAGATAGTTTCTGTCATTTACTGTAATTTTCATCATGCTGATGTAATTTCAAGTGTTTGTTTTTAAAATAAGTTTGTTTTTAGTTCAGTGGCGGTTCTGGACCATTTCAACTGGGGGGGCCAAGCCTGGGCCAGTTGTACTGTTAGAGGGGCCAGTTACATTTAGACCTTATTGTTGTCATATCATTTTCTGCACTGCACTGCAGGCATTAACAGGCAAAATACCATGTTTATAATCATTCAACAATGCATTTGCATTTCCATTATATTTTTACATTTGCATTACATATTCAGTATTAGTCAGAGTAACTGTAATTGACATGATGTCCTTCTTTCTCTTCATTTTGGTGAGAACTATAGAGCAAAAGCAATGGGGACCAAGAAGCTTATTAATTAATTTACTGAAAATAACTGACTTGCTAGGTAACTACTAACCGTTTACAGGGTTCCTGCACACTTTTTAAAGTCAAAGTTAAGGCTTTTTAAGACCTGAAGAAATCAAAATTCATACCGTACATTAGGGGTGTGCAATATCGACAAAAATATATCTCAATATTTTCAATGTTTTGTTGATAATTAGATGATATTTTGCTGATTGTGTTTATGTGCTGGTGACATGGCTGGTTTAGGCCTGTTGTTGATAGCAGACTCACAAAGATATTCATATTTTTTAATATTCTATGCAGTGGTCAGTTAACAGCAGGGACCGAAATTAATTTTTTAATTAATTTTTTATTAATTTAATTTGCCACCTTAAATTGATTTCCAGGGGCATTTTCACCTATATATGGACATTCTTTCTAAACTTATTTAGAGTTATGAATCACCTTTTATGTCAAATACTAACATTCAAATTATACAGTAATTATACTTATTTATACAATAATACTTAATTATACAATAATTATACAGTACCACTGTTACCAGTCAAATTAAATAATTTAATCAAAATCCATCTTTGCAGTGCAGTCTAGAGGTGACACAGAAATGGGATTAATATATTTACACTCCATTTATAATTGCATAAATAAAGCTATGAGATTTTTTTTTAAATCAATATTTAAATATGAAATGATTTCTAATTGTAATTTTCTAATTAAAAGGGTACTTTAAATATAAAACTAAAACCGCCAGTAGGCGGCGGCAAGTCACGCTCTTAATGAGCGAGTTGAGGGATTCATTCATTCAACGGATTTGTTCAAACGGCTGATTCATTCGGGAAAGGAGCAAGTGATTCCTTCAAAATGCGGATTTCAGTCAATAAAGTCTGTTGCATTGAGACTCTGCTACGGTTTCATTTTGAAATTCTAGTCGGCGAAATAAAGGGAAAACAAACAATATTGACAATATTGTGTCTAAAAAGTAACGCCCAATGTTCACTTATTGTTAATTTAACTGTTGTATAACATCAATATCACAGTTGCAATTGTGCACGGGAAAACGGCCCTCTTGCTGATCTGATATTCTAATATAAGAACATAATATGATATAAATATAAGACATAAACTAATTTGGGTACATGGTACATAGCCTACCTATGAACCGCACACAGCAGTGAAAGGACGATAGACAAATGCGATGTCAGCTCACAGTGCCTCGTATACAGTTAAAACATTGATTACAATATCATAATAGACAATACACATCGCACACCCGATACGCACATAAAGAATGAACTTGCAACTGAACTGACATTTACCAGCTTTCTCCTTCTCTCCTCTCTCGCGTGCAGGAGACAGACGTTATCCTGCCGCGATTCCCGCGAATGTGATGCGAATTGTCACGTGAACAAGCAAATCCACAAAGATAGAATAATAATAATAAAAAAATACGCATACAACGAACAACGATAGCAAAAAAAACAGTTTTGTAAAAATTATTTCACACTCCACATTTAGGGGGGCCACAAGGGGGGCCGAGCTTGTTGTCACAGGGGCACGGGCCCCCCCGGCCCCCCCTCTAGAACCGCCACTGTTTTAGTTAGTTATTTGATGCTATAAAAACGGCGCTGTGGCGTACATGATTGACAGCTGTGATTGACAGGTTCTCTGAGCAAAGTAGTCACTGAAGCAACAACGGACTTTTTTTCGGGATCTTTGGAGGACTGAGGAGATTGGAGCTTTAAATTTAATATCTACATTTCTATAATTAATTATTTCACACCGACATACTGGGTTGTTCTGCAGCAGAGGCGCGTGCTTACGCTTGATTCAGCGAGAGTGAGGGCGGGACCAGAGCGGGACGTTGATTTCGTGGCTTTACTTCCTGCTCAATACTTCGCATGTCTGGTCCCGAAATAGCAACTGCGCAGACTCAAGACCCAAGATGTCAGCGCCATATCGGGACAATGGCGGCTTCACTTCTCGCCAATGGAAGAGAACGAAGGGGCGTCGTCCATCTTTTTTTACAGTCTATGCCACCACATTTACTCTCCCTCATGTTGTTCCAACCCCGTACGATCTGCGTTCATCTTCGGAACACGAATTAAGATATTTTTGATGAAATCTGAGAGCTGGATCACTCCTCCATACTAGTCCATAGGCTTCTTCAGGGACTGAACTTGCCAGCCTCGAAAAGTTATTAAAGAAATCGTTAAAGTAGTCCAAGTGTCTTGGCTCAATCTTAAGTTTATCAAACGACGAGAATACTTTTTTTATGCGCAAAAAACAAACAAAAATAACGACTTTATTTCAACTATTCATTTCCTTCTCTGTGGGCCTCGAGTCAGTTAACGTAGTGTGATTGCGTAGTGCTACGTCGCACACAGGCTCACTATTGGCCGATGCTGGTCAAGTGTGTGATGCGTGTGACGTACAACAACAGAAGCTTACGCTGTTAAACTAGTGAACTGACTCGATCATTAAATTTAGCATCCACAAAGACTTGTAAAGACAGTACAGTCATGAATGGGAGAGACTGCAATGCGCAACAGTCGAGTTCCAGAAGTAAGAACAACCCAGTGTTTGGGTAGTTTTCTTGTGTTACCCAGGATCTGGGTAATCAATAATTAGGTAACGCTTAATTTTACAGTCCTGTTTCCCATGTACATACTATGTACTTTTTATAGTAATTACAATAACTGGGTAATAACTGGGTAATAACTAGGTACTAACCCTGAACCTACCCATAAACCTTACCTTATATTACCCAGTACTTTCTTAGTAAGTACACTGTAAGTACTGTACTGTAAAATGAAGCGTTTCCAATACTTATATCTAATAACAAACTCACTTGTTATGTCAGACCCAGGATCTGGGTCAGACATAACAAGTGCGTTTGTTATTAGATATAATTATTGATCTAGTTTATTTATATTTTCACCTCAGTCTAGTTTAGTTTTTTGCTCTTTTGTTTTGATGCCATTGTTGACATAATTATGGTACTACATGCATATATTGTTTTGTTTTGTCATGTGATGTTCTCTGTTGCATATAAGGGCAAATAAGAGGGTAAACAAATGATGTCAAAATCTTCATTTTGGGGTATTTCCCTTAGCAAAGAGCTCAAACGCTGTCCTCCTCAGGGAACCATTAAAGCATATTTCACAGTTAGCCCATCTTCGAATCATTTCATCGCAATGTCTCGATTTCCCTCTGTCAGGTGAACATTATAACGCTGAAAGGCCCAACTTTAGCTGCGCCTCGTCTGACGGGATGACATGTTTCCAAGCTGAGCTCTAAAGCCATTAATTCTTTCCCCACCAATTTTACAGCAATCAGTGTTTATTTTCACTGGGTATGGAATATAAGAGTACAGACTCTCTGGTTCAAAACAGGGGACGAAGAAACAAGCAATAGAAGCTAGGGGTGTAACGATCCCCTCATGTCACGATTCGATACATATCACGATACTGAACTCACAATACGATATTATTGCGATACTCCAAGACGTATGATAAAAGGTTAACAAAAAATGTACTGTTGTTAAAATGCTAAATTTGATATTACATTGTAAATGAATAGGCATAGACTTGGTGTCAATAACCCAAAGCACAGATGTGATCATATCAGATATTTCAAGCCTTTATTTGATATAATTTTGATGATTATGGCTTACAGCTTATGAAAACCCCATATTCAAAATCAGAATATTGTGAAAAGGTTTTCATAGCTGTAAGCCATAATCATCAAAATTAAAATGAACAAATAAATGCTTGAAATATCTAACTTTGCATGTAATGAGTATATATAATATATTGGTTTCACCTTTTAAATTGAATTACTGAAATAAATGAACTTTTGCACGATATTCTAATATTTCGATTTTCACCTGTATACTGCTTATTGCAACAGCTAAGCTAACAGGATCATCAAACATTCAAAAGCATATAAATCAAATTGTCTAACGTTACCGATTGAAATGTTGAACCCACGAAGAGGTTACGAATGTGAAGCTTTAAGGGTGTTGGTGGACTCGACCTACTCCATCTGTATTTTATCATCATTCTGAATCCCATGGATAAAGTCTTTGACCACAAAAAATGGTTATTGCATGTTCAGATATATTTATACGGCAAAAAATTTTGTGGGCCAAGAAAGTTTTGTGTAAACGGCTGGAAACTTAAAAAAACAAACGCTGGCGGGGAAATATTTAAATTATCCACTGGATCTCAGGATCACAAGCTGGTTCCTGTTGCCTATCGAGCAATAAACTCAGGACAAGGTCTGAATTTATGCATTGTGCAAATGTAATGCCAATGCCTCCATTTTTGTCTTTTTTTAGCTCCTTCCCCTCCTCCAATTAATATGGCGCCACAAAGTGCTCCATTACCCAGAGAGACAGTGGGGGAAATGTGCTTTGACTGATAATATGAACACATGTTTCCCCTAGAGCAGCTTCATCTCCCACAATCCTCATCATCAGCCGGCTGGCTAATCTCAACACAATGAGGGAAGTTGAGCTCCATTGACTGAACTCTTAATTAAAACCCAGACAAAAGTATCTCAATCTCAACTCTTCCATTAGGCTGGAATGAAAGGATCTGAGCGGACACACACACACACACACACGCGCGCGCGTACGTAGAAAGCAACATGACAGATAGCTGCTAAAGGACTTCACTATACTGTCATTGTTGTGATATAATAACCAGACAAAAGAGCCAAGCTCTTCTGATGCGAAATTCATTTGGAAACATTCGTCCGTAAAGTAACTGTTACTTTCAATTTGCTCATGATAAGTGATGTCAGTGTATCAATATGCACAATTATGTCATCCCTCTATGCAAAGTGCACACAGTGTGTTGGGAGTGGGGCAAGATGAGCCGGTGGGTAAGTTGACCCACCCCCTTTATCTTGGCAACTGTACATTTTATTGTCATGTGACCATATATTTTGGAACCACCCATCATTCCTGCCAGACTGTGAAAAAGAGAAACACATGGGAGTAGTGGAAGGCACCCATTTACTTTACAAATAACTTTGGCTTGTCAAAGTAACATTTAAACATAACAGATGTAATGGCTGTTATATCACAGCAAATTTCTCCAGGTCTAATAATATTTATGATCTATATTTGGTGATTTAGAAATGTATATAAAGATGCAAATCCTTTAGCTAAATATTATTTTTATTTTATTTACGAGAAGCCATATTTTTAGAACCCTTTCTCATAGATGTATTCTGATCATTTCAAATGATAGGAAACATCCTGAAATACTTTAGATACTTTCCCTGAACGTCTGCCTCATTTTCTCTTATCTTGAGGACCACATAAAGTTGGCTCATCTTACCCGACATAAATACAGATATTTCTACTATGATTCTGAGCGCTGTAGGAACAAACACACTTGTAGCCGCATAGACCCTCTTAAAGTGAGTTGTCACAGCGAAGGCACAGATGAAGTGTTGAAACAAAAATACAGATGTCAAACTCAGTCTGTTCTGATTTTCACAAGCTTCCCACGGCGCTGGATTTCTCGACAGGCTGTCAATTGCTTCACCACAGTCGGTCTCGGGGGATTGCAGTTTTCAGTCAATTATTCCGAAGGGAACTCGCTAGATGAAAACACACATCCAATTAGCACACTGAACAGAAAACTCATTTTACAGGTATTTGGAGCGATGAAACTCCATGCATGTATGTTTGGATAGCAAACACATGCAATAAAACAGAACAACACACTGGCACAGCAACTATATAACATTTCCCAAGCCACTTCAGATAGTAATATTGCCCGAAATATAGTCAGCTCCTGGAACACACCTTATTATGTTTGAACCTGCCACTTTTTCTATTTTTTCCATCATGCCTCATTACTCGTCGAGGCATTTCATGCGTTAGAACTAAACATAGAAATGGCCCATTGTGGTGATCCAGGAACATGTCCTACTTGGGTAGATCACATCAGCAAGGACATAAGCTGGGACATAATACATAAGTACACGTCAAACTCAAGAGTGCTTTGGACCTTTCTAAATGGAGCAGAACTGCCAAAATATAATTGCCAGTCTCCTGTGCAATATTACACATGAAAAGGTCTGTCAAATGTGTAATTCCTCTTCAAGTTCTGTTCAGAGACGGTCTTAGCCACAGGGAGGAGATGTACACATTTATCAAGTGAAATCGAGGCAAGCTGAAATGTACGGAGGCCCGCACAGGACATGCGGACAAATGCATACATATCACGGTTATGAATTAAGAATTAATTTCATTGTTTTAGTAAATTGTAGGGGTGAGAACAATATATCGTGTCACAATATATTGCAAAACAAAAATGCATCAATATGTATCGTGGATAGTGACAATATGTATTGTGTGTAATTCAAGCAAAATTAACATTTCTGTTTGAGAAAACATTCAAGTGTAATTTTAATGTCAGTCAGTACTACATTAAACTACTATATAAAATGTTGAATATAATGTATAATAATGCAATGAGGGAATATTTGTGGTCCTGATTATGCCACATGTCTGATGTTACCAGTAAAAAGTGTCCTACATTATTTTAAATATATCTAGTCAGTGACAGATCAAGCATATTCGTCTAAAATAATTCTGTATTTTCAGCTTCAGAATCATGAATATTGTTATTCTGGTGTCTCTATTGTCCTGTGCTTTGGGTTTCAGCAGCAAGTCCAAGCCTATTCATTTACACACACAATGTAATATCAAATTTAGCATTTTAATCAACAGTACATTTTTAGTCTTGGAGAATCGCAATAATATTGTATCGTGAGTTCAGTATCGTGATATGTATCGAATCGTGACATGAGGGGATCGCTACACCCCCGAGTAAATTGTGGCCACGATTTACTACATTGTCCACTTGTTTTAGTAAATCAAGGCCCTGAATTCAGATTTTGTTCGCTCATTTTAAAAAATCACGGACACGATTTACTAATTCATTCCCTCGTTTTAGCGAAATCATATGATACACAATGTTAAAATGAATCCTTCAATAACGCTGGAGCTTAAATGAAAAAGGTCGCACAAACTTCAACATCTGCCTCAGACATTAGTTGTTTATTCATCACGGTTCGGCCCTGTGCTGGGAAGGACATTGAGATGCTGATATTAGTAATACTTATCTGAAATAGAAAGCTTTTGTAACATTAAACACTACCGTTCAAAAGTTTGGGGTCAGTAAGAATTCGTATTTTATTTTTTGGGGGAAAGATACTCTTCATACGAAGTCAATACTCTTATTCATCAAGGATGACTGAAAGTGACAGTAAAGACATTTTATAATGTTACCAAAGATTCTATTTCAAATAAATGTTGTTCTTTAGAAGAATCCTGAAATAACATTGAAAATAATAATGAATAATCAAATAAATCCAGCCTTGATAGGCAGAAGAGACTTCTTTTAAAAATCTTACCGATCCAAAACTTTTGACTGTTTGTAGTCAAATATTATTGCACTTAAAATGTCTAAATAATACTGTTATTTAAAAAAAAAAAATTGTTGAAACTGTATTTGCATGCAAAGTAGAAGAGCAATAATTTGTCAGTCGAACATCTTCAGGAACATGGTGCCTCTGAAAACAGTGTGTGTTCTGACGGGTCTGGGAAGGACACTGGGAGGCTTGTAGCACGGTGTGTGTGATCTAGTTTCCTCATCAGGATCTACAGATACCTGTCATCTCTGCCCTCTCATGTCTAACATCATGATGATTTCCTTCTGTTCCAGCAGCTGTGGCTTTCAAACTCTGTCACCTTACATGAACACCAGCGTGAGCGCGGCCCGATCCTAGCGGCCCGTCGCGCCGTGATTTAATAAGCCAATGACACTTTCACTTTGCTGGTGTTCTTCCTAAAACAGATCTCCTCCTCACGATGAATTTAGCAGTTTGCCAGGCTGATAGCAGGGGTTGTGCCAACCACAGACAAAACATACACACACACACACACCAGTGAATAATGCATATCTCAATAAGTAATGTACTTGCGACCCACAGGGAGTTTGACCAGATGCCTGAGCACCTGCTGATGCATCTAGTTGTCACGCTTGTTTGCTTTCATTTACGAGTGCAAGTAAACAGCTTTAAGATTCATATTTGACGTGATGATCCACCTTAATTCCAGACTTGCTTAGTGACTCAAGCTGTTTTTCTGTTGGTAAACTAGTGCATATGAATGCAGATGCTGTACTTTTAATCTCTGGCAGCAGAAACTCCATCATTAAGAAAGTCCATTATGAAAACGTTGTCTATAAATACAAGAATCTGACAGAATGGACATCGCTGCACGCTGTAACATGTCTGCGATGTGCAGATATGACTTTGCCTTTAGTGTTGCCTAGTTCTTTTTAAGGTGGCATGTCAAATTCAACTATTTAAAACATCTCGAGATGTTTTTTTGTGTTGCTATGGAATTAAAATAATGACAAATGTATGTGATATAACACAAAGCACGTTAAATTGAAAAAAGAGAGACAATACATTGCATTAACAGTGCTTGCATTTTGTTACATTGTATTTTCAGGGCTTGCATTTTGGGGGGCTAAAATTCAACATGATTGTATATTTAAACTAGTGAAAGGCAATAAACAATATTATATTGAGAATCATGAAAAAAATTATGTTGATAACAACTAGGGTTGGGAATCGAAAATTGATTACAATTCTGGAATAGGATACTTACTATAAAATTATTAAAATATTAAAATTAGTATTTCACTTATTGATTCCTCTGTGCGGATTTTAATGTTTAATTTTAAACCACGGAAAAGAGAACTCAATTCAGTAAACCGCCACAAAAACAGCCTCTCACATAGTGAGACGATAATCAATTGCGTTCTCTTTCACGTCTTCTTGTGCTTGAATGGACAAATACAACCTAAATTATGTCAAAATATCTTTGTAAACATGTCGGTTGTGTCTTAAGTGAACGTAAACAGTTGAGAAAGAAAACGTGTATCAGCATATTGGATCCGTGCATTACAACTTAAAGTGACAGCAGCCTAATAAACCTGCCACTCATTATTGTTAATCAAACAACACAAGAAATATAACATCACTCACTGATCTTGAGTGAATATCAAGGTTTCATAGCAGTTTAACAGAGATAAGATAGCCGATAGATGGAAGATGGCGGCCGTGAGGCTTGCCACAGTACAAGCAGTGTTCCTGTCTGTCACTTTAATATCGGCGTTACTTGTTTGTGAAGTGTCATGTTTGATCCAGCACACTCGATCGGAGCTCTTAAACCTCAGATACACTTCTCACATTGATCTGGGTCCATCTACATCCTTGCTGGAGAAATTACGGGAATTAAACATATCAAGCCATTCAACACCATGGCTGCCGACAAAAAAAGGCCGCCGCTCAGGAACCTTTGCCAGGTTCAGGAGACGCCCTTACCGGCCACCGCTTCCAGCCCTTTTGCTGTCAAACGTTAGATCCCTCCGGCACAAAATGGATGAACTACAACTCATGTTACAAACCAACAAAGACTACAGTGACTGCTCTGCCATCTGCCTGACAGAGACCTGGCTGGATCAATCAGTACCCGACCAAGCGGTAACACTTCCAGGTTTCACATTACACCGTGCCGATAGATCACCCAAACTATCGCACAAGTCTAAAGGCGGTGGTATTTGCATAATGATCAATGAACGCTGGTGTACAAATTCTACAGAACTCGCTCATTTATGCTCACCTCACCTGGAATACCTCACTGTCAAATGCAGACCATCATTCCTCCCACGGGAGTTCGTGTCAGTAATCATGATATGTGTGTACATTCCACCTGAGGCTAACGCTATCACGACCATAGCCGAGTTGGCCAACTACGTCTCCTCAGTGGAAAATATTCACCCGGACGCAGCAGTCATTGTCCTTGGGGACTTTAACCAGACTAATCTGTCGTCTGAGCTCCCCCGCTACCATCAGCAGGTAGCCTGCTCTAGCAGAGGAACCAACACGCTGGACCACTGCTATATTACCATCAAAGAGGCTTACCGTGCTTTCCCGAGGGCTCCGCTGGGCAGGTCCGACCACGCAGTGTTGCTGCTAATTCCACAATATAAACAAAAAGTTAAATCCACCAAGTCACCAACAAAAATCGTTCGGTGCTGGTCCCCTGAGGCCATCGAAAAACTTCGTGGTTGTTTCGCGTGCACAGATTGGGAAGTTTTCCATGCTGCAGGCGATCTCCATGACGTCACCGACGTAATAACGTCATACGTCAATTACTGCGTGGACCTTTGCATACCACTCAAAAAAATCAAACACTACAATAACAACAAACCGTGGTTTAACAAGGACATTAAACAGTTAAGAAAGGAGAAAAATGCAGCTCATCTATCAGGCAACAAAGAACTATATATGGCTGCCAAATACAAACTGAGATCTGCAATAAGAAGAGCCAAATCCAACTATGCTACTAAACTAGAAGAACAAATCACCACTAATGATACACGTTTTATCTGGAAAAAACTCCAAAACATGACAGATTACAAAAAGAAACCCGCTCCTACACCTGATGGTGATAATCAGCTTCCTGATACACTCAACCTCTTTTTTGGGAGGTTTGAGCAGGCACCGACTGCACCACCATCTCCCCCCGACCCCCTCCCCGACCCCCCTTTTACCATTTATGAGGAGGAGGTGAGGAGCATCTTTAGGGGACTTAAGAGGAATAAAGCCCCCGGCCCAGACAACATCAGCCCCACCGTTCTCCACCACTGCGCTGCAGAACTGGCTGGGGTCTTCGCCGACATTTTCAATACCTCCCTCTGTCTAAACTCAGTACCCAAGTGCTTCAAAGAATCCATTATCATCCCGGTTCCCAAAACCAAGACCATCTCCTGTCTCAATGATTACAGACCTATTGCTTTGACATCAGCAGTCATGAAATCATTTGAACGCATCTTACTCAATCACCTAAAAACTGTCACCACCCCCCTCATGGACCCATTCCAATTTGCATACAGAGCCAACAGGTCAGTTGAGGACACCATCAACTTAGCAATTCATCAGATACTTAACCATCTTGAGTCTGCAAACACCTATGCCCGCATCCTGTTCATGGATTTCAGCTCGGCATTCAATACAATAAACCCGGTCAAACTGATCAATATATTACTGGACATGAATATCGATCCATGCATCTGTCACTGGATTCACAGTTTTCTCTGGAACAGGCAACAGAGGGTAAAGATTAACAATAATACATCCTCCCCTCTGTACCTCAGTACAGGCGCACCCCAAGGCTGTGTTCTCTCGCCATGGCTATTTTCTCTCTACACAAACCAGTTCACATCACACCACAGTTCTGTCAGCCTATACAAATATGCAGACGATACAACCATTATAGGACTCATCACCAACAACCAAGAAACCGTATACCGTGCACAGATCAACCAAGCAGTGACCTGGTGTACAGACCATGATCTTCTACTCAACACATCAAAAACAAAAGAACTCATCGTCGACCTGAGACGTCAGCCATCCCCCAAAACTCCTGTGCTCATTGAAGGTGAACCCATCTCCATTACTGATACATTCAAACTTCTTGGGACACACATCAGCAATAACCTTAAATGGAAAATCAACACAGATCATATCTACAAAAAAGCCCAGCAAAGACTTTTTCATCTCCGACAGCTCAAGAAGTTCAGAGTAAGGTCTCATCTTCTGCTCCGTTTCTACAAGGCCATCGTTGAAAGCATCCTCACCACTTCCATCACAGTCTGGTTTGGCAGTCTTGACTCACTTTCCCGGAAGAAATTACAGCGTATCATCAACAGAGCATCGAAAGTCATTGGTTCACCCCTACCATCCCTTGAATCACTCTACCACAAACGGACACTACGCAGAGCCCACAAGATAATTTCTGATACCTCGCACCCTGCTCACTACGCCTTCCAGTTACTGCCCTCTGGGAGGCGTTATAGGACAATCGCCTCTAGAACAACTCGCTTCAAAAATAGTTTTATTCCAAAAGCAATACACCTTTTGAACTCTGAACGCTGAGGACTGTGGATTAAGCATGACCCCTTATGTACTATGTATTAATGTGTTTGTCTGTATGTATATGTATGTTACTTTATATGTTTAATGTTTACTGTTTAATGTAATGCTGGAACCTGTACCAAAGAGCTGTACTGAAAACAAATTCCACCAGCCTGGCTGTGTGGTCATTAAAAATAAAATAAAAAATAAATAAATAACAGGAACATAATGCAACAAAGTTTGTTTCTAGAAGAAAATAGCGTCATAGTTCAGCTTAAGTAAGTTCAGTGATGGTTCATTTCTGTTGTAAAAAAGTTATTAATTTAGTTCATTTATATATAAAGCCGCTCTGTAGAAAACCGTGATGTCGTCCAGCTCAGTTCAGTTCTCATATAATGGTGTCAATGCGGGAGATTAATAATATATGTGGAGTGCAGAGACCCGTTCTGTGTGATCCGGCCCGGATGCAAAATATGTCGACGGTCGGTTTCAAACAAGGTGGGAAACGCAAAACAAACCTTTTCCGTTTACTACATCCCAGCAAAAAACACTGAGAAAACGAGAATGCGGTCCCATGGACTAAAAAAATAAGCTGTTGAACCAACTTAATTAAATTAAGGAAAACTTTTCCACGAAATTGAATTACATTTTTCCAACAAAATCTAATTTGTTTGAAATGATTTGTTGTAATCTCGATGTATAAACTTACATTCATTTAGTCAAGACTACTAAAATAATTGTGTCATTCCTACTAGATAAACTTTTGTCAAGTTACCCAGATTTCATTTTTGTCCGTCCCTAAAATCACCAACATAATAATTTTAGCTAATTTGACTCTATAGTTACTTCCAATGATAGAAGCAGCTAGCATTCAATTTAATTAGAACAACCTTTTGCAGAATAATATTAGATATAACTTATGCAGGTCTACAAGTGAGGTTTAATGCATATGTAGTGTATACTGAGTGTCCACAGCCTAAAGAGTCATCACTCTTCTGCATAATGGTAATCACACAATTCAAAAACATTACAGAAAGTCCTCTAAGTTTCTAATACAACTGAACATTAAATACTAACATTAACTAACAACATCTTTCCATTTACTGAAAAACACATAAAATAACACTTTAATCCACTTTTACCCTCCTAATGCAGTCCCTTGCAAAGCATGCTGGGAACTACAGATCCACTGCCCAGTTAGTTGTCAACAAAAATGATTCATGTAGTTTTCACACAAATTAATTAAGTAAACTTTAGTTTTAAATAGATTAGGTTGATTGGACACAATTAAATTAAGTTGTGACAATTGCGTTGCTTTTGCCTATTTTAATTAATTAAATTTAACAAGAGGCAAACAATTTTTTTTAGTGCATGTTAATCTGTGTAGTTACAATGTTTAACATTTTGCACTTTTTACTCAAATGTCTACCCCTAAATCATGACGTAAAACCAATGCATAGTTAATAAACTTCCTTGGTCCTGTTTCTTAGTCATCATTTTGAAACCCAACAGCAGCTTCTGTTTCTGCAACAACGTCCGAAAGCCAAATGACAGCAGCAGCTCGTGCCACGGGGAACACAGGCTTTTGGCAGCCGTCCCGTTCAGATAATGCAGAAGAAAAAGCACTGGCAGTATAAAGTCCTTCATGAACACCTGCACCTCAGAGACGGGAGGAAGATGTTCTCGGACTCACTGGGAACAATGATGGACTCTTGAGAGATTCCTGACCTGTGCTATTTCCACAAACCCTGAGGAGAACGATGAGCCTTACGCCAGGATTCTCCAGACTCCTCCTCTATCCCTCATCTCTCCATCAACCAAAGCAATCCCAGACATTCAGACTTCATGCTCCACACTTATTCACACCACATAAATCACATACATCCTTTAGGATTTCTCTATTACAGAATATACAAGTCAAAAAATAAGATTACATAGAAAGATCTAGACATTATACTGTTTATTAAAGTGTGTAATATTATAACATGATATAGCACTATTATGTGCATTATATTTATTAAATAAGTGTAGCATTGAGTAGGTATAGTGTAATGAATTATTACTGTAAATGTATTAAAAGTAGTTATTTTGTGTATGTAAATACACACACATGCATGTATTCAAAAAATGTGTAATTTTATATACAATATTTATATTCATATATAACATAAATTATGTATAAATATATGTACAGTAAATACATGCAAAATAATATTTCTTAAATATATACATGCATATGTGTGTATTTAGATAAGCAAAGTAATTATACACAGTACACACACATATATTATTACATAGTAAACACAAACTTTTATTCTGGATGTGATTAATCGCAATGACTTATTGCCCAGCACTAATTAGAAGTTATACATTTTCACTAGACCCACCTATCCATCCTCTTAACTGCGTATCACATAGATATAATTTTTTATATAAAAAAAAAAACATCCAGAATACTGAGAAAATGGCGAGTAAATGCTGCTGTTTTGGTGAACTAATACTTTAAGCACTGAATTTAACAGAAATGCCAACATTAAAAGTAGATTTTGAAATGCTTATGGCAGACGTCACAGGTTTGGCTTCAGCTCACAGAGATCCACTGTAATCTGACGTTTTTTGCCACTCGTTTGCATGAAGTTGAGCAATTCTAAGGCTTTTGATGCTCCCATCACTTCATGCCAATGGCAATACAGAAAAAAATACTTTTACAAAACATCACCATATATACAAACATAATTCATATTGTGACCAAAAAAGAAAATTTGAGGGGAAACCTATTTTTAAAAGCCTAATACTGTTTGAATGTCTAAATATCTCAAATAATATGCATACCGAGCCGCCGTTCAAAATGTTGAGATTAGTACGATTTCTTGTGTTTTTTAAAGAAGTCACTTCTGCTCACCAAGGCTGCATTTATTTGATTTTTTTTTTTAAAAACAGTAATGTTGTTAAAACTTATTATAATTTAAAATAACTGTTTTCTATTCGAATATATTTTAAACTGTAATTTATTCCTGTGATCAAAGCTGAATTTTCAGCATCATTACTCCAGTCTTCAGTGTCACATGATCCTTCAGAAATCACTATAATATGATGATTTGATGCCCATTCAGGATTATTTGATGAACAGAAATTTCAAAAGAACAGCATTTATCTGAAATAGAATCTTTTGTAACATTAAACACTACCGTTCAAAAGTTTGGGGTCAGTTTTTTTGTTTGGAAAGATTAGAAATTAATACTTTTATTCAGCAAGAATGCATTAAATGAATAGATGCAAGACATTTATAATGTTACACAAGATTCTTACAAGTATAATTCCCTTCTGAAGGTCCGTGACACCTTAATCTGTGATGAATTATATATATTAATAATTTTAAAGTTTTTCCAGTTAATTAAGTGCACTTTTCCCCTGTCCTCACTGTCTCTCTCAGGCCGGCTGTTGAAATGGAAGATAATCCTTTAAATCCAGTGACAAGAAACCATGCAATCCCAATTATCTACATAGCAAAGGGTGAATCAAAAGAGAAAAACGGCTTCGGTGTTGACATCCATCACAAGCACTTTCTGGAGATGTGTGAACATGTGATGACTGTAATTATTGTGGTGCTCCTCATGGCAAACCGAAAGTGTTTCAGGAAAAATTGGAGACAGATTGTAGCAAAGGTGACAGAAGTATTGATCCCAATCTAAAGTGTTTGACCAATGCTGACAATATTCCCACTGATGAGCAATTCTCCAGTGTAACTCAAACCTCTCAAACACACGGAAATGTAATTACAGGATGTTCCAGTGATCAGAGCGATCCCAGATATCGGGGAATGGTTAGGGCTGAAGTCCTGCCAAGGCACGCTTTGAGAGCGAGAGGAGGGGAAACTAAATCAATTTGACTTTTATTCCATGGCTTTAGGAGAACCGCAGCGGTTACAGAGTTAAAATGACAAATTACAGATTAGAAGTTATTCTCTATACTCTGGATGACATCTGGATTCTTCAGATCAATAATAATATGCAGACCTAGTAATAAAGCTAATTCCTCACACAGTAACTTAAGAAGTCTGTGTATGTGACAGCATCATATAGGTGTATTTGCACTACGATGAAAAGTGTTGAGGTGAGCATATTTATTGCGTACAGTATGCATTTGGCCTGTCACGAATCCATAAATCGCGATATACCAGGTTGTTGTCACCAGCACAGCTGCATGTATGCGAAGGGCAAACTGCATGATTGTGGAGCACTATGCAGTGCACACTACTGTATCACACCAACAAAGCTGTCGTTTATTTTATTTTTGCAAGGAACAAAAGTACATCAGCCTTTTATTTGGTTACAATTATATATTTTTTGTTACTGCAAACAAAACTTTGATTCAAATAATAAATATAAATATAAATAGATGCACCATCAGTATTTTCAAACTTGGGAACCACAGTAATATTAAGGAGTGTATAGTTGTGTTCAGAATGACCCACTATGCACTTATACACTATGTATGCAACTATGTAGTGAACGAGGTTATTTTGTCATTCATCATCAGAATCTGAAGCCCCTCCTACTTCACTACGTAATTAAGGGTACGTTTACATGACAATGATATGCTTAAAATGGAGAAGTTTTTCCTTGCCCCTCAACGGACACATGCACACAAAATTATGTTAAAACGTGTGTCTAAATACCCTTCTCTACAAGTATTCGGTCCATGCATTCAGTCTTAAAGTGACAGCAGACACCTAATATTTCTACTGTGTTGTTAATGTTAATAAAACAACAAAATACAGCTTTAACAAAGATGAAAATGAAAGCTTTAGGATACGTTCTGCCAGGAAGACTCAATTACTACGTCACTTATTACCTTCACATCTATCCAATCATGTCCTAATACTTGCTGTATAAAAGATCGGTACTTACACGTTTGAGTTCGCAGATGCTAACGCAAACCATTACTTGCTCGTGCTCAGCTGTTAACCACCGTGTCTAAGGATATGCAATTTGTTTGCGACTACTCAGGCTCTGATTTCGAATTTGTTCCGCCATCTCCTATTCCAACATGGCGCACGTGCCTTCAATGCTGCGACTCGAAATGGGCAACGTGTTCTTCGGAGGATATGTCTAGCACTCAGGAGGCAGCCGGTATTCCCATCAGCCAAGGTCTGTCCAGAGAGGATTTACTTCTCCTGGCCCAAAATACTTTGGTTAATCCATCCGAGTCCATCTCTACTAGTCCCGCAACACCTTCTGCGTCTGGTCAGACAAAACAAGCCGGCAGAAAGAGAACTGCCAAGGCATCATCACCACATCCTGCAAGAAGAACCACGCTGAATGCAGGGGCATCTACTTCTCCGGATACATCCGATTCTGCTGGAATTAACACTCAACTTCTGAAAGCAGTTTAACCCTCTGGGGACTAAGCTCTTTTTGGTCCGTTTTCTCTATTTTTACACTTGGGCTTAGAAACTATATGTAATGGAGATGGAACACTATGTGTTTGGTATCTATGGATTCAGAAGACCCTAAGCTAACATAAGCACGCATGTAATATGTTTATAAAGGAAGTATGAGTGAAAATATACACTAAACTAGAGAATTTCAAAAACGGAAATACGATTTTTGGCATTTATTTCTGAAAATCACACATCACACAATAATAGTGAACAGTTTTTGAACAAAAAATATATTTGTCAAAGCCTTTGCTTGACATACTTGTGTAATTGTAAAATAAAATGTGTAAAGAACAATGAAAATTTTAACTTTATTTACAAATAGTCCCAGGCATTTTTCTAAGCAATGCTTTCTCCTCGTCACTCTCCAGTAACTGTTCCAGAGCTTGTTCCACCGAAAATCGTTTACTGCTTGCCATAATAAAAGTGCTAAAACAATAAATAATGCTATAATTGTATGTGTATATATATGTATATATATATATATATATATATATATATATATATATATATATATATATATTATAATTGTTCTGTCTCTCTCTCATATCTCTGTGCGCTCTCGCTCCGTAAAGCCTTGTTTATACTCGATGCGTCCGTTCGCTTTCTGTCGTCTCTGCCACTCAACGCTGTTTGCGTAATAGTATATGGTACCACCCCTTGCAAGGCTACAGAGTCCTCCGATTTGCTAGAATACGTCATGGTAACCTTTCTCTGATTGGGTAAGAAAAATATTCCTCCATCGGAATTTTTTCCATTGGTTGTTGCTCGTGAATCTGCCAAACAACATCGATTTCATTGGCCTTTGACGTAGTGGTATTGCGCAACAAGGAAGTGTGTATACAAGCCGGGTAAGTTTGTTATCACTGTTTTCAGCGGAGTCTGAGGAAGACGTTAAAAAAGACCGCACCTCTCTATCATTAATAGTTTTTAAGATAATTACACATTTGTAAAAGTATGTCATTTTGGGCGGTACCGCCCAATCCGTCCCCAGAGGGTTAAAGTCTCTCTCAAACTGTTAAAGTTCTGGAATCGAAGATGTCAAAACTTGAACACTCATTCGTTAACTCTGACACCAGCTTGAATCCAGTTATAAGCTTCTCAACAAGCCCTCAGTTTCGTCCTCCTGCCATCGGTTTGAGTGACCCCTCGAGCATGCCTTCTACTTCTACACTGCCAACTTTTCAACAACCGGCTCAGACACCATTCAAGGATGTTTCGCTCCACCCGTCATTTAATCTTTCAACCGTTCTACTGCAGCCCCAGCTCAGTCTTTCGGTAGGCGTTTTGTGTCTCCCCATATTAGAGCGAACATCATCCAAGGTAAGGATATCAACCTGGCTTCACTCCTGCTTCCCTCACCTGCAGCTGACAGAAAAATGGTTGACTGTGGTGATGTGGCAGTCCTTCTAAAAACTTCCGATCCAAGATTATAACGAAATCTTTCGTACGCAGAATTTGTAATTGCTTTTAGCATTTTCAGAGACATTTTGTGACAGGTTTTCCCAGATCGGAGGGAAGAGCTAGAGCTGCCATCATTTAGCCATGATGGCAGACTCAAATCAAAGGTATGGGATAACATTATTTTACGAATATCATAAGTCATTCTCCGCCAAATCTGCTTCCTTCATCTCGCTCTATAACTCCAGACTAGACTGGTCCGTCACTGATACTGAACTGCTCGTCCGTCATTTCGGCGGCCAAAAAACACTGGCTTGTACTATTTGTATCTCATGGACACTCGGCTCCATTTTGCCCAAAAGCATTTGCTAGTCAAGCGCCGCACGCTGTCCGTGGTGCTGAACATGCAAGGCTTCCTTAATCAAAGCAGGAAACGTTCTGGCACAGATCCCAAAGGTGTTATTTCCTGTATTCATTTGAATGAATCTGTGTGTCCTTTTCCTCAAAGTAAATATGATCACATCTACAGCTTTTGCAAGGATCCGCACCCGAAATCGGTCTGCCCACACCGGTGCAAACCTGCAATCCGAGGAAAAGCCCCATACCGGAGAATATTCTGAAAAGCCACCCTTCAACTCCCATTAACGGTCCTAACGTCTCAAGCTACCTCTCTTCCCACCCTGATCCGACTTCTGTCGACTATTCAATCATCGGTTTGCCTCAAGGGTTTCAGATGGGCATTCTTTCCCATCTCACCACCTCCTTCATAGCTAAGAATTTGCAATCAGCTATAACTGAACCAGACGTGGTCACAAATCTGCTAGGAAAAGAGGTCAATAACCGTTATGTCATCGGCCCTTTTGCTTCCCCTCCTTTCTCGCCTTTTTGCATCAATTCCATCGGTGTTACAACGCAGAAATACTCTGGTAAAAAACGTCTTATTTTTGACATGTCTTCTCCACATTCTGCCACTACAGCAAGCGTTAACGAATGTATACCTCTAACACCCTTCTCTTTACATTACGCCTCGGTAGACAATGGTATTCATCTAAAGTTAGCCGGTCAAGGTGCTTGGCTAGTCAAAGCTGATATCACTGACGATTTCAAAACTATGCCAATCCACCCTTCTGACTGGCCACTTTTCTGAGTTAAATGGAATTCAAAATTCTATTTTGCAGTAAGGCTTACATTCGGGTGCAGAAGTAGCCCCCATATTTTCGTCTGAACGTCTGCAAGCTTCCATTCGTCTTACATTTGCTAGACGATTTTCTGCTGATCCCTTTTCCATCTTCTCAATCTTCAATTCTCGACATACTTAAACAGATTTTCAGTGACGCCGGCGTTCCCCTCTCCGCTGAGAAAACCATGGGCCCTTCTACTTCGAATTCCTAGGCATTTCCCTTGATATAGTTAACATGCAAGCTTCTCTTCCCTTTGAAAAGTTTTTAAGAATCAGGTCTTTTTTGGAATTTTTTTTCCTCTCTACAAGCCATATCAAAGTGCGTATGCTTATCTCTGGCTGCTCCAACTCTGTTTATAAAGCTCATTTGTTGTGGCAAGAGAAACTATGACCTGGGCTGTGTTTCCCGAAAGCATCGTAAGCCTATTTTGATCGTTCGGACCATTTGTTGCAATTGTTCTACAATGAAGTTAGGCTTAAGATGTTTATGGGAAATGCAGCCCAGATCATGATGGTTATGTTTCGATGATGAAATTACAATCCTAGAGTGGCCTGATTCACTGATCTCACACCGCATTATAAACCATGCCCCGGAAATGTACATTTCTTAGAATTAATAAACAATCAACACTGAGTGTACACGGAATAAACAGGTTAATTGATTGTAATATTAATTTTACTACATTAAGTTCATTCTGAGTGATCCAAATATTCATAATCAATTATAACAAGTTATTATTGATTATTAATATTTCTTAGAGCTAATTTGCTACAGTTTCTTCATATTGCGTTAGTAGCTGATAACACCAAACAGTAAAAGAATAAAAATTGCACTAGGAAAGATTTCCATGATTAGCCTGTTTTTGCACTTCCTGCTTTTCCCTGCTTGAGAATTTCTGTCCAATGAATGGATGACCTAGCACACGTGTGGTTTTGTTCACAAATTTTGGTTCACTTGCAAAAAGGGCAGTGTGAAAGCGAACCGTACCAAACCAAGAAAATCAACATTGTATTTGGTCCGGACCAAAGCAAGTGAACTAGCGGACTTTCCTTGTGTGAATACACCCTAAGTCACCCTTCTCCTGAGTATTTTGCTCAGTGTTTCCCATGCCGTGCACATGTCTAGGTCGTTCTCTTGCTATGCATTTTGGATTTATCTAAAGTCTACTTTGTATACCTGGAATTGTTCTTTTATTTTGTTTTATGGACACTTGCTCTTTGAAATTTTTGGATTTACTCACAGATCTTCTTTGTAATCTTTTTTCTGAATGACTTCTGGATTGGGATTGTGAAATTTGGGCCTTCTCAAACTAGCCTTTTCCTCTTCGTTTTTTTGTATTGACTCCCGAGAACATCATTGCATGCATTCTGGATTTACTTTGAAGACTTTTGGGATTTAATTTTTGGAACTGTTGTCAAACTGTTTTTGGAAGTTTTTGGAGTTTACTTTTAGCTTTATCCTGTGAAAGTTTGGGCCTGCCTTTTCAACAAATTAAAGAATTTAAAACATTTCCCCAGAACTGTCAAACGGGTTTTCTGCATTTGGTTTCACCTTTTTGATTGTGTTCAAGTTTTTTCACACTAGTCCTATCCCTACGCTTCTGACAGCATTTATTAGTGAATGAGACCCATTGTCCCTTTAGTCAATTATACAGCCCATGATGAGGATCTGGGGATCATTATGTTCTGCTTGCCTTGAACGGCATCTGAACCCAGAGCTGCTTCTGCAAGAGGGATGAAAGCCTCAGGCTCAATGAAGTTGATGCCATCTCCTAAACCTTTGTGTTTCTGGCTCCTGTCCGGCCTCTAGTGGAACCCTTCTCCATTACACAAGCAGAAACACACACACACACTACATATACTAGATCCCCATGACAATGCTTTATTTACTGGTGAGATTGTTGATTCATCCAGTGAGGTTGTATGGATAACAGTCATGATGGCAGTGTGTGATACACCGCCTCCAGTCCTACGGAGTGATTTAGTTTAAAGGATTAGTTCACTTCAGAATTCAAATGTCATGATAATGAAGATAAACCAAACTACAGATAAACCACTAATGCTGGTCTTGCACTAGCTGTGATGCGCCACACATTACATAATCAGGTTGAAAGGTCAAGCGTGACGTAGGCGGAAGAACAGACCCAGTGTTTACAAGCAAACGTGACTAAGTCAAACGCCATTTACAAAAAAATGAAATAAATAAAAGGTAAAACAATGATGTTGGAGGAGAAAATGTTTTTCGCCCTTCCCTACATTTATGAACGGGAACACGTGTGACCTTTCAACGTAATTACGTAATGTGTGTCTTCATCAAGGCTAGTGCAAGACCAGCATTAGTGGTTAAAAGTATATAAATGTTTATTGTGTTATAAATGTGCGCTGGTTTGTCTAGATCAGACTCTTATTCCTCGGCTGGATCGTGTCGAGACTTTGAAGCTGCACTGAAACTCACATTTGGACCTTCGACCCGCTTTGGAGGCGGTAATTAAAAACCATGCAATATAATAAAGAAGGTCAGAAGCTCCACATCTCACACATTTATGACCCGTCAGGAGTGTTAGTTAGTGGATAGTGATGGTGCTGTATAGAACAATACAGCAGAACTAGAATATGAAATAGTGCAAGTCTGTCTCTTGGTTTTTCAAAGTTACACGGGTATATGCAAAGAGTTCAGAGTTCGCACAGACACACACACACACACACACGCGCACGCCCGCACGCACGCACCCGTTGGACTCCATTGAAGTCACTATATGGAGAAAATCCTGGAGTGTTTTCCTCAAAAACCTTCATTTCTTTTCCACTGAAGAAAGAAAGACATGAACATTTTGGATGACATGGGGTTGAGTAAATTATCAGGAAATTTAAAAAAAAAAGTGAACTACTCCTTTAAGCAACAGTCGTCCATGAGGGGCTGCCGCTTTACTTTCATTTATTTGTTTATGCTTATTTGATTATTAAAGTTACGTTATACATTCGTTGCCTCCATTCCTGAGCTCGAACTTCGTTACACAGCGACAGCCAATCAATGGCATGAAATAGACTCACAGACACCGGAATAAAAATCTTTTTATGTGTCTATCAATCAGATGTGTTTATCTGAAGGATTTCGCAATGGCATGAGGGAAAGTGAATGATGCGAGAATAATTTTTTTTGGTGAACTATCCCTAAGTGTTAATGTACTTTTTTATCATCAACCTGCCAGGGACTACAGATGAATATTAGCCTGTATAGCTAAATATGGCACATTTGCATGATGGACCCAAGAGCTCATGTTAATTAATGTGCATTATCCCTTTTATGCTTTATCCCCATCCTGCGATTCCTCAGAACATGTGTGTTGTTGAGGACAGTGTCGTTTCCACAAGTGAGTGTGTAGTTTCCACAGAAGAAAGTAACTTTCATTCTGGTGTAGCTACAGGTACATACTTTCCATTTCTTATCCGGTGATATTACGCATGAACCTGTTAATTGAATCTGAATGCTTGGCAGATCTCCGTGAAGCAAAATGCAGTCTATTTGATGTGTTTGATGTATTTGATCCTGCTGAACTGCGGCGATTTTCCATGTCTTTCGTGCTCTCGTCTGCAATCCCTCTGATAGTCCTGATAAATCAGCATTTTAAATGCACTGCTTCATACAATAAACTGCAGTTTCAGAGGGAAAATTAAAATTCCTAATGCAGTGATAACGCTGGCCTTTCGCAATAATTGAGGCTTCAAGGATGGTAATCACAGGTGAGAGAATCCCTCCAGACACGGCAAAGCTTTTCATAATCGCAGAAAACATTTTCCTCTCAAACAGCAAATGAGGCTTATAGAAAAACAATCCTGATTATACAACATATTCATTCAGAGACGGAAACATTTCTGCCTGTTTGACTCTACGCTTTGGAGGCGGTAATTAAAAACCATGCAATATAATAAAGAAGGTCAGAAGCCCCACATCTCACACATTTATGACCCGTCAGGAGTGTTAGTTAGTGGATAGTGATGGTGCTGTATAGAACAATACAGCAGAACTAGAATATGAAATAGTGCAAGTCTGTCTCTTGGTGTTTCAAAGTTACACGGGTATATGCAAAGAGTTCAGAGTTCACACAGACACGCACACACACACACACACACACGCACACCCGCACGCACGCACACACTCATGCACGCACACACACACACACACACACACACACACACACACACACACACACACACACACACACACACACACACACACACACACACACACACACACACACACACACACACACACACACACACACACATACACACACACACACACACACACACACACACACACACACACACACACACACACACCTAACAGTGAGGTAGTGAAACGTTTTTGAAACCTTTGCAATTCAGTTGTTGTTGTTTTTTTGCTATTCAGCATTTTATTCTTGATATTTTCTTGCAAATGATTTTGGCTTTATTTAAATGCCTATTATGCTTTTTTTAAATATTACCTTTCATGCCGTGTGTAATAAAGCGGTTTGTGGATGTAAAAGGTCTGCAACGTTCTAAAGATCAAAGTGCACGACAAATAAAGTTACGGTCTCCTAAAAGAAAGAACTGATTCTGAGACGTGTCGTCAGACATTTCAGTCTCAGTTCCTTTTACAAACCTACGCAACAATGGAACAAATTTGCATAACCATAACCATAACCATAACCATAACCATGCCTACGAAAAACCTGAGGCCTGGAAGAGTTTGGTTTATGTTGTTCTTTTCGACAAGACACTGTTTTCATTGCTGTGATTCACTTCAAAAGATCAGGACTTTAGATGACTTTATTTCAATGCTGACATAGTTTTCTGTGTATTTCTTGAGTATTTACAATTTTGAGGAAGTCAACCTACAGATGACTGGCTTACGGCTGAATATTTAACTGCATGAGAAAGTGTTTTAACATCAAAACAGTGACATACTTTAGCCTTTAAATACGCTTTTAATCACTCTAACAGCAAAATTACAACCAGGACAAGATTATTGTTTTTGTCAATTATGCAATTACAGTTTTTATCAATTATGGCACAGGGGATCTTTTATGATCTAATTAAAAACACACAAGGGTCAACAATGTCAATGAAAGATTTACATGCAGGCATAAAAATCAGAAATAAATCTCAACAGCTGCTAAACTAAGACATTACTCATGTCTAGTCACTCCGTAACAAATGATCGTTTTAACGCAATGAACATCCTTCTGGACATCAGAATGAAGCTCCACAAATATATAAAGGTTAAACACTGTTATCTATGGAAGCTTGTATCCGCCACAGAAACATTTTAAAAGACAATTGCGACTTTTTTTCTCAGAATTGCACGTTCATATCGCACAATTCTGACTTTATAACACACAGTTGTGACTTTATATCATGCAATTCTAACTTTATATCTCCCGATTGCGTGTTATAAAGTCAGAATTGCGAGATATAAATAAGCAATTCTGAGAAAAAAGTTGCAATTGCGAGTTTATATCTTGCAATTCTGCCTTTATAACACACAATTGCAACTTTGCAATTCTGAGATAAAAAGTCGCAATTACCTTTTTTATTTTGTGACGGAAACAAGCTTCCATAGTTTTGAATGATAATGATGTTCCTCCGAAAATACATTTTTGAATCCATGACTAGGCATTGTTATTGTTAACACTGCATGCAAAAAAAAATTATTTTGTTGTTGTTAGTTTTCCGGTACAAATATCTTCATATTCTTAAATCAGAATACATTTGTCTTGTATTAGAAAAACAAGTGAGCAAATGGGTCAGAAAAATAAACTTGTTTTCACTGTGAGTTAAGTTTATTTTTCTGACCACGTTGGCAGATTTATTTTCTTCTTTTAAGCATAAAGTAATTCATTTTGATCTCTTTTTTTTCTTCAGAAAACAATACTTAATATCTTAAATCATTTTGCTTCTCAAGTAAATGTGTCTTGATTTCAGAAAGTGTGGATATTTGTACTGGAAAACAAGACAAAGACACTGAGGAAGACATTTTTTTGCAGTGTTGATTTCTTGAATAATGTCCACCAAATCACTGTTATCAAAAATTGCAATTTACAATCGAGATTCTATTACAGTACCTCGCTATTACAATTTCTCAATGACTCCCACCTTTTCAATTTGCCTATTTTCGGATGTTTTTCATAGCCTTGCAGAAACCCAATGAGATGTGCACTAATGTGTATGGCTTATCAAACGACACAAGTGTTCCATTACAATTTGCCTCTGTCTGGACAGACTCAATTTTGAAGGCCAATTATTTTCAGAGGTGGATAAAATAGTAACCTTTGAACAACCTCGTTTTCCAATTCAGACAGCCTTAAACTCAATTTACAAATCTCTTAAATCCCACTGTGGATGGCCTTACGTTTAGAGGATCGTTGTTAGAGAAGAGCCAGTGCCAAGAATCTAACAGGTTTCTCTACTGAATCTCAAATGTCTTTGGTTTGCATTTGTAATTCACAGCCAGATCCTCCTTTCTATCAGTGCAGATACGCAACACAACACACACTGTTATTTCCATTCGATCAGGCTTGGCTTGAGGCACAGGTGAAATCTGTGTGTCGAGAGTAATACAGAATCCCTATTCCATTGTTTCCTCAGCATCCGCATCAAACCACACACAACTAACCTGAATAACCCAATGCCACAGGTGAAGCACAGCTGGTGGACACTTGTTAGTCCTGATCAGTGCTGGGTCTAATGCTTTACTTGTCCTGTTTCTAACATGACTATGTGATGCAGTTGCAGAACCGCAGAAAGGCTGGTATGAGCGGCTTTATTGCCACCATCAGCTCAAAATGAAACATGTCTCCATTATACATATATATATATACCAACGCGTTCTCATCCCAATGCGTCATATACGACGCTTTTGCCAAAGCGTACATATCCTACGCACAAGGCACCCTTTAGCGTAAATATAACACGCACAGAGTATGGGTAGGTTTAGGTCTGGGGTAGGGTTAGGGTTAGACCACTAGGAGGCGCCTTCTGCCCCATATATATCTGCGTCTCATATTTGCGCTAAAGGGTGCCATATGCGTAGGATATGTACGCTTTGCCAAAAGAGTCGTATATGACGCCTTGGGATGAGGACGGGCTCATATATACACAAGCTTGTTTCTGCGGCGACTTTCATCATGTTTCCTATAACAACGTCTGACATATTTACAAGTTACGTGTTGTGCGCTCAGACTTAAACAGTTTTCCAGAAAAGACTAGTTCATACCTCATATGAATATAGATCGAATTAGATTTGTAAAAATGGCATTTTTATTTGATTGTTTGCCGTTCACACTTGCTAAATCTGATCTGATTTTAATCGGATAGACACAAAGATTTAAGTCGGACTGACAGTGTGAGTGAGGCTTGAGTGTGACGACAGAACTGGATCATTACATTGAGAATAGTCGTTTAAAGAGAATTTACTTATAATGTAATCAATTATATAAACAACAACATACCTTTACTTGGAGCAAAATTGGGTAAGAGACTAACATAAAATAAAAATAGACTAAAATAGACAATTTAAGTTAGGGTTGTGTTTTGTTTTCTCAGAATCGTAACATTTTATGCAGTGCTGCTCAAGTACATATTCTTTTTGTAAAGATGTTTCTTTTGTACACGGATTTACCAAAATACCGAATAGGAAAATGTTTTGTGTGTGTGTGTGTGTGTGTGTGGGTGTGTGTGTGTGTGTGTGAGGGTGAGGGTGAGTGTGTGTGTGTGTGTGTGTGTGTGTGTGTGTGTGTGTGTGTGTGTGTGTGTGTGTGTGTGTGTGTGTGTGTGTGTGTGTGTGTGTGTGTGTGTGTGTGTGTGTGTGTGTGTGTGTGTGTGTGTGTGTGGACAGTAATTTTAGTAATTCAACTCTGTATGTTATCGCAGCAAACAAACTACAAAACTACAAACCACAACCGAACCAATCCATCTAAGAGAAGCATTTTACATGTGTATGTCATTGTTGAAGAGAATTTTATTTAATGGTACATTCGAGTTCTCCTCGCAAAGTCATATTTACAAGTTGGGAATTCATAATTAAGACATGAGACGTCTTCAACTCACTTTTGCTCTGGAAAATAGCGATGTACCTGTTCTCCAAAAAAATCAGCAATATTTTTTAACTTCTACAAAATGATTAATAAACAATGTGCATAAGCAGTGTTATTTATTTATAATTTCTTTATTCAATGTTTGAAGGTGCTGTAAATGTGTAATTCTTACATATTCTATAATCATTTTACAGTACTATTGCATTTTTACATGCAGCTTAGCTCGCTTTATTAGTTTCTGTATCGCCCCTTTCTCAAGGCCTTGGAAGCATAGTAGCGGACTTGTGTTGTGTTACAAGCGTTGGTTGTTTTCTCCTTATTTATCTAAATCCAGATAATTGATTAACAAAACATCGATTAAATTAAGGTAATTGTAATTAAAAATTCAAACAAACTTATGAAGTGGATCTCAAAAATCGTCTCCGACCCACTCCATATCTCCCGACATATTGAATTCAATCGATTTCCACTCCCTTTATGACGCATCCAATTTGCGATATTTTCTTTATTAATTAACAGATTAAATAAAACAAAACCGAAACAAATAATATCGTAAAATTGTGAAACCAAATAAATTTACTTAATGGCTAAAACAGTATCAATAATTTCAACAAATGTACCACCAATGCAGTCGCTGCGTTTACTGCGTCCTTCATATTTTCTCACTGATAAACCCCCAAAATCAGAAACTCTGGGCTTACAAAAAGACACGAGTTTATATATAGTGCGTTTATATAAATTTGTTTACACTTGTCTTTACAACGAGTTTGTGGACAATATCTGGATTCAGGTTTCACGGCAAGTAAAAACAAGGCATTTAGTGAATAACTTATTGTTTTGACCACAACATGTTTAATCTCCAAACATATATTTGTGTTTGTTCATCTCTGTCCACAGAGGGAGCTTTAATGTAGACAACATGTCCATTACCCCATCAATATTTACACCACTGTCAGTTAGGGTGGGAACATACTGTAACTGGGAAAAATGAAATTACAGAGAGTTATCTTCCTCAGGAAAACGCGTACTATAAACAGCACAATGCGCTCTGACTGGTGGACTGCATCACTGTGGGAGAAGATACAGTATCCGGACGATCCGCAGCGTGTCTGAAAGTCATCGCAGTGTGTGAAACCTCCCCGAGTCCGTGGCAGAGGAGTGTTTTCAGTTCTGCGTGATTGAAACGCTGCCCTCCGCTAATGAACACAATGTCAGCAGGTATTACTGCTCATTTTTCTCGCTGGGCCGTTGGGACGGATGAGGCGACGCTTCTCTCTGTGCAAGGCATTAAAACACTCTCTGTGGAGTGTGTTGTTCAAACTCATGTGGAGAGTGATAACCAAACTAGATGTGGTGGACCAAGGACATAAGTCTCTAATGGACAAGCACTTCATGATGCACACTAAAGACATACGGATGAACAATACCAGTCAAATTTTTGCACACCTGCACACTCTGTATGAATATTTTCCATGAGAGTTGTGGAAACTACTGTATATCATAAATGGAAGAATGGGAACGATGTAGATGGATTGATGGAAGATCTGTGATGGATTGTTAATAGATAAGATCTGTCTTTTTAAATGTTTCTGACACTAAAAATCTGACCTTTAGATTGTCTAACCTTATGATAAACTCTTAGCTGACTTCCCCTAACATTCGAACCAAATGTACTGTTCGAAACTAGTGAAAACGTTTACACTTTATTTTAAGGTGACATTGCCACAGTGTAATTAAATAGTTAAGTACAGTGTAATATTAATTAACTACATGTACTTACTATAGGGTTAGTGTAGGATTAGGATTTGGTTGAGGGTTAGTTGCATGTAATTACGCATAATTTACTGTTATTACTATGGTAATTACATGTAACATATGTAACAAGGACACTATAAAATAAAGTGTTACCGTGAAAACTTCTGACTTTGGTTGTGTACTTCTGACTTCAGGACAGCGCCTGAAGAAGCCGGCCGTCTTCGCCACCTTCAGCCATCTGTGCGAGCTACGCTATCCGGCGACGTATCCTTTTTTGCAAAACTTACTGTCTAAAAGAGCAGCGAGTGTCTTTTTCAAGATGCCTCGCACTTCCTGCGGCTCGTGCAGAACCCCGCTCAGCGACGGAGACCGCCATGTGATCTGCGCTCTCTACCTGGGCCAGAAACACGCAGCTCTGCCCTCTCGGGGGTTTGTGAGCTCAGCGACGCACTTCCGATGTCGACCCTGCGGGCTCGGCTCGAAGTGTTCAACCCTCAAGCTGTCACTCCGCCCTTTGCAGGACCGCGCAAAGATGCGCCGTTCTCATAGGCTGCCGGAGCTGGTGGCCACAGCGACGTGCTCGCCGGACTCCCTCCCTCGAGCCTCCCTCTCGCCTCTCCCGCCTCCCCTCACAGATGCACAGCTGCCGCTCACGAGCCGCACTGCCGTCGTTTCTGATGCAAATGCTCGCCAGAATGACTCCCTCGAGCGTCTTTCTCTCCACCCCCCTCCCGCCCGCGCTGTCGCCGCCTCAGGGGACGAGGCGCTTGATATGGATGAGGACGCGCCGCTGACAGCTGTTCTAACCGCGGCTAGCTTTCTTTACGTTACAAGAAAGCTATTCCATCCCGCATGCGTCACCGGAGAAATGAGGAAAGAGTGTGTTTTAGTCCCGCCGAGGCCGGACTATCCCCCATTTCTCAAACATTTCTCAGCTCCTCTTAATTTGAGTGGCTGGTAATGTCAATATTGCAGCATGAGCCTGTTATATAACACGCACACCTGCAAACAAACACAGACACACAGAAGCTGTGATGACGCTCTCTTTATCTGCTCGCCCTAACTGAAGCTGATGTCATTCCCCCCTGTGGCTCAGTGGCAAAATCCACAGCTTTTGCGCCAGTGACCCGTGTTCAATCCCGGCTCCTGCAGCAGATAAAAATTATGCGGCTCTCCTCAGTGAGCTGCCGTATTCAGATCCGGCTCTCGCCGATGGTGTTTTTAGTGTAGAAAAGGTGCCCACACCTCACTGTTCACCTCTAAACACAAGCACAACACTTCCCGTGTCACTCAAAAAGCCCACTCCCATAAAGCGGTAAATAGCCGCTCGAGTGTTAAACGTAGAAAAAATGTGCCCTAGCTACATATATAAAAGCATGGGAAGCCATTCCAGGGGTTTCAGAATGGGTGCTGAGCACAATAAGGCACAGCTATTTGCTACTGTTCGATCGCCGTCCTCCGCACTTTCAAGCACGGACCGCGACAACTGTGAATGCAGAAGTAACACATCTACTTCGCGCAGACATAGAGAAGCTGCTGTGCAAAGGGGCCATAGAATTGGTACCGCCTTCTCTGAGCGAGTCAGGCTTCTATAGCCTTCATTTTCTCGTACGCAAGAAGGACGGAGCCCTTAGACCCATCTTAGATCTGAGATGTTTGAACAAGGTGCTTATGAAAAGACCGTTCAAAGTGTTTACAACCAGAAAAATCCTTGCGCACGTTCGCCCGAGGGACTGGTTTATTTCTCTTGATCTGAAAGATGCCTATTTCCAGATTCAGATAATACCCCGTCACAGGCCATTCTTGAGATTCGCCTTCGACGGTCAGGTTTATCAATACTCCGTCCTGCCGTTCGGCCTGTCCCTGGCACCCCGTACATTTACAAAGTGCATGGACGCAGCTCTCGCCCACCTGAGAAATCAGGGTTTGTGAATTATGAACTATCTGGACGACTGGCTGATTTAGCACAGTCAGAGACAGAACTGCTATCTCACAGAACTGTGCTCCTCAGTCACATGAGGAGCTTGGGTCTCACGGTCAACTGGACCAAGAGCTCATTACTGCCCAGTCAGTCAATTTCCTTTCTAGGAATAGAACTGGACTCTGTGGCCATGACCGCTCGTTTATCAACACAGCGCGCGCGTGTGTCTGCTACTATAGGGTTAGTGTAGGATTAGGATTTGGTTGAGGGTTAGTTGCATGTAATTACACATAATTTACTGTTATTACTATGGTAATTACATGTAACATATGTAACAAGGACACTATAAAATAAAGTGTTACCGTGAAAACTTCTGACTTTGGTTGTGTACTTCTGACTTCAGGACAGCGCCTGAAGAAGCCGGCCGTCTTCGCCACCTTCAGCCATCTGTGCGAGCTACGCTATCCGGCGACGTATCCTTTTTTGCAAAACTTACTGTCTAAAAGAGCAGCGAGTGTCTTTTTCAAGATGCCTCGCACTTCCTGCGGCTCGTGCAGAACCCCGCTCAGCGACGGAGACCGCCATGTGATCTGCGCTCTCTGCCTGGGCCAGAAACACGCAGCTCTGCCCTCTCGGGGGTTTGTGAGCTCAGCGACGCACTTCCGATGTCGACCCTGCGGGCTCGGCTCGAAGTGTTCAACCCTCAAGCTGTCACTCCGCCCTTTGCAGGACCGCGCAAAGATGCGCCGTTCTCATAGGCTGCCGGAGCTGGTGGCCACAGCGACGTGCTCGCCGGACTCCCTCCCTCGATCCTCCCTCTCGCCTCTCCCGCCTCCCCTCACAGATGCACAGCTGCCGCTCACGAGCCGCACTGCCGTCGTTTCTGATGCAAATGCTCGCCAGAATGACTCCCTCGAGCGTCTTTCTCTCCACCCCCCTCCCGCCCGCGCTGTCGCCGCCTCAGGGGACGAGGCGCTTGATATGGATGAGGACGCGCCGCTGACAGCTGTTCTAACCGCGGCTAGCTTTCTTTACGTTACAAGAAAGCTATTCCATCCCGCATGCGTCACCGGAGAAATGAGGAAAGAGTGTGTTTTAGTCCCGCCGAGGCCGGACTATCCCCCATTTCTCAAACATTTCTCAGCTCCTCTTAATTTGAGTGGCTGGTAATGTCAATATTGCAGCATGAGCCTGTTATATAACACACACACCTGCAAACAAACACAGACACACAGAAGCTGTGATGACGCTCTCTTTATCTGCTCGCCCTAACTGAAGCTGATGTCATTCCCCCCTGTGGCTCAGTGGCAAAATCCACAGCTTTTGCGCCAGTGACCCGTGTTCAATCCCGGCTCCTGCAGCAGATAAAAATTATGCGGCTCTCCTCAGTGAGCTGCCGTATTCAGATCCGGCTCTCGCCGATGGTGTTTTTAGTGTAGAAAAGGTGCCCACACCTCACTGTTCACCTCTAAACACAAGCACAACACTTCCCGTGTCACTCAAAAAGCCCACTCCCATAAAGCGGTAAATAGCCGCTCGAGTGTTAAACGTAGAAAAAATGTGCCCTAGCTACATATATAAAAGCATGGGAAGCCATTCCAGGGGTTTCAGAATGGGTGCTGAGCACAATAAGGCACAGCTATTTGCTACTGTTCGATCGCCGTCCTCCGCACTTTCAAGCACGGACCGCGACAACTGTGAATGCAGAAGTAACACATCTACTTCGCGCAGACATAGAGAAGCTGCTGTGCAAAGGGGCCATAGAATTGGTACCGCCTTCTCTGAGCGAGTCAGGCTTCTATAGCCTTCATTTTCTCGTACGCAAGAAGGACGGAGCCCTTAGACCCATCTTAGATCTGAGATGTTTGAACAAGGTGCTTATGAAAAGACCGTTCAAAGTGTTTACAACCAGAAAAATCCTTGCGCACGTTCGCCCGAGGGACTGGTTTATTTCTCTTGATCTGAAAGATGCCTATTTCCAGATTCAGATAATACCCCGTCACAGGCCATTCTTGAGATTCGCCTTCGACGGTCAGGTTTATCAATACTCCGTCCTGCCGTTCGGCCTGTCCCTGGCACCCCGTACATTTACAAAGTGCATGGACGCAGCTCTCGCCCACTTGAGAAATCAGGGTTTGTGAATTATGAACTATCTGGACGACTGGCTGATTTAGCACAGTCAGAGACAGAACTGCTATCTCACAGAACTGTGCTCCTCAGTCACATGAGGAGCTTGGGTCTCACGGTCAACTGGACCAAGAGCTCATTACTGCCCAGTCAGTCAATTTCCTTTCTAGGAATAGAACTGGACTCTGTGGCCATGACCGCTCGTTTATCAACACAGCGCGCGCGCCGTGTTCGACACCTAGCCACGTCTCTCCAGAAGGGCAGCATCATTCCTCTGAAGACATTCCAGAGGATGCTGGGCTGTATGGCCTCAGCTGCAGCAGTGCTTCAGCTGGGCTTACTGCGCATGCGCCCGCTTCAAAGCTGGCTCAATGCTCGTGCGTCTCGCCGAGCTTGGGCTGCTGGCTGCAAACGAATCAGAGTGACTCAGACCTGTATTACGGCTCTGCAGCCCTGGTTAACAGCCGGCTGCTATCAGCGGGGTCTGATGATGGGAGTGGTCTCGTACTGAAAGCTCATCTCGACAGATGCGTCCAACTCAGGTCGGGGTGCGCTCTTTGAGGGCAGACCGGTCTTTGGCCTGTGGTCAGACCAGGAGAAGCTCCTTCACATAAACTGTATGGAAATGTTAGCGGTCGAGAACGCGCTGAAGCGCTTCCTCCCGCTCATACAGGACCACCATGTTCTAGTCTGATCAGACAACATGTCAGTTGTTTCCTACGTGAACCGTCAGGGCGGCGTCAGATCCAGGAACCTCTACGATCTGACAGAGCGCTTCCCCACGTGGTCTCAGCATCACCTGCGCTCGCTGAGAGCTGCACATGTGCCAGGCCACCTGAATGACGGCCCAGACAAACTATCCAGGGACAACGTTCCCCCAGGGGAATGGTGCCTGCACCCCCAAACGGTCCAGAAATTATGGCGCCTGTTCGGCAAAGCGGAAGTCGACCTATTTGCGTCAAAAGACAACGCTCAATGCCCAATGTTCTTTTCGAAGAACGAGGATGCTTTGGCCCAAGTCTGGCCCAGCCGCCCTCTGTATGCCTTCCCTCCTATCTCTCTGCTACCGCAGGTAATCAAGAGGTTCAGGGAAAAGCGCCACTCGGTGCTCCTCATAGCCCCGCGTTGGGAGAATCAGATTTGGTTCCCGGAGCTGACGCGGCTGTCACTGACAGCCCCGTGGCCGATTCCGGTGAGAACGGATCTCCTCTCACAAGCTTGCGGCTCGATCTGGCATCCCCATCCAGAGCGCTGGTCTCTGCACGCATGGGTAATCAACGGGTACCCGTTGCCCTGCCAGAAGGAGTGATGAACACGATCACGCAGTCTAGAGCTCCCTCTACTAGAAAGCTTTACACGTCTAAATGGTCAGTGTTCTCCAAATGGTGCACTGACAAAAACCTGTACCCACGGACGTGTGGGGTCTCGCTGCTGCTCAGTTTCCGACAAGAGCTGTTGGATAAGGGGAGGTCCCCATCCACGCTCAAAGTCTATGTGGCGGCCGTTGCAGTGTTCGCTGAGTCGACACGCGGCCGGTCGCTAGGGAAAAATGAGCTTGTCATCCGCTTCCTCAGAGGAGCCAGAAGGATGAACCCTCCGTGCCCCCCGTCGGTTCCTATGTGGGATCTTTCATTGGTCCTCGAGGCCCTGAAAGCTTTCCCCTTTGAACCACTAGATTCCGTGGAGTTAAAGTACCTATCACTCAAAACTGTTTTCCTGACAGCACTCTCATCAGTGAAATGTGTGGGGCACTTACACGCGCTGTCTGTCAGCGCCGCGTGTCTCGAGTTCGGGCCAAATGACTCAAAAGTCATCCTCAAACCTAGACACGGTTATGTTCCTAAAGTGATTGGCACTCCATTCAGAGCGCAGGTCATTTCTCTATCGGCTCTGCCTTCATCTGATAATGAGAGCGACGTTAATCTCCTCTGCCCATTCAGGGCACTGAGGATTTACACTGCGCGCTCCGCCCCTTTCAGGCGCTCGGAGCAGCTTTTCGTTTCGTTGGTGGGCACACCAATGGTCTCGCCGCCTCGAAATAAAGCCTATCCAGATGGATTGTGGATGCTATAGCAGCCGCTTACGCGTTGACAGGTCTGCAATGCCCCCTGGGCATCAGGGCTCATTTCACCAGAGACATGGCCTCTTCGTGGGCATGGTCCAGTGGAATTTCTATTCACGACATATGTGTGGCGGCGGGCTGGGCCTCCCCGTCCACCTTTGTCAGATTTTATAACCTAGAAGTTCCCGCTCTGCAGGCAAAATTTCTGTCAGTTTAAGTGAGATGTACGTTCTGTCCACAGATGTTTGTGCGCAGGCTACTCTCACGTATACTAGCTCTTCTGGTTGAGCTGCACTATTGGGTATGAGCTATATGCTTATACAGACCGGCGACGCCGCTCTGTATTCCCTATGAGTGCTTATGTACAAGTGCTGGCCCGCGTTGCTGGCCACCTTATTTCCCACTTATTTGGGTTCCCCGGAAAGCCATGGGACTCATTGTGGATGCTTGACGCGCACAGCATTGACAAAGGGTTCCCGTAGCGTAAGCTAACTTGCGCAATACGAGAGAACCTCTCGTAAGAGAACGTATCAGTTACCTAACGTAACCTCGGTTCTCTCTAGAAGAGGGAACGAGTATTGCGTAACCTGCCGTGCTTGCGCCACGAGCGTTTTTCGCTTCAGTCGATGAAAACCAGAGAATACAGCCTACGAGCCCTGCTTATATACGCTAAGCCACGCCCATTCTGGCGGGCTCTGACACTGTGAAGGCGCGAGCGCCCTTCATTGGACGTGACGTCACGTCGGGCTCAGTGGTAGGCTGCTGCAGTTCCCGAAGGCTGCCTATGAGCACGCTAGACAGCCTGCTCTAGGTCTGCTAGCTGCTGCATTGCGTTGGCAATGGATACAAAAATTAAGGATAATTTTTTGGCTTCAATATCTCGAGAAGATGAATCTTTCCCGTAGCGTAAGCTAACTTGCGCAATACTCGTTCTCTCTTCTAGAGAGAACAGAGGTTACGTTAGGTAACCGATACGTTTCATGTAATTCTGCCTACCCTTATTCTATAAAAACTTCGTGTTTACTGGTGGGATTCTCAATGGGATTTGTCTGGGATCCTCCGGCCGTGCTTCTTCTTGGGAGAGTTGCTCTGAGAACCGCTCGGGAAGATCTCCGGCCGTGATTAAAGCATTTAGAGGACATTTGCTGAAGTCTGTGTGTTTATTACAGCAGCACAGCAGGTTAGATAGGAAAGCAAGTTAGAGAGGAAAACAAGTTAGTTACAGAAGCAAGAAGATATAAGAACGAATATAGAGCTAGAGTATAAAGTATTAAGTGTCGACGGAAGACGATTGGGTGTCGATTGGAGACGCCTCGGGTAATAAGGCTCCAGATACGTAGTTAGGTTTAGGGAAAAATCTAGCACAGATCAAGACACGTAACATGCGACACAAACAGGGCTTGATATTCACTTTTCTGCTCATCAGTCACTGTGGCTAGTGGTTTTCCAAAGTTACTAGCCACTCAGCATTTCCACTACCTACAGTTTTTACATCGATGCCATGAGGGATTACACATCGAAACCAGCAGGTTTATTAGGCCGCTGTCACTTTAAGACATGACGCACGGATCCATTATAGTGTTACACGTTTTTTTTCTCAACTGTTTACTTAAAACATAAATGATTGTGTTTACGTGAATACTCATCAAGACAGGCGTTTTGACATTATTTTGTGCATTTGACTGTTTAAGCACAATAAGCAGTGAAAAATAATTTATAGATTTAGTGCTGAGAGGAGCCTTTATGAGCTGCATTTTGAGTTTGTATAGTTAAGTAATGAACAGTGAACACTGGTTAACTTTACTAACCTAAATACAATGTTAAGCGACATATTGTTCACAAGTTGTTTAATTGACGTCTTTCAGCGGTTGAAACACAGATTGACTGACCAATGAAGAGACAGCGCTAACTCCTGCGTAGACTTCAGATGACGCAACTCTGAATCAACATGCACCAATGCTACATATTTCTGAATGTCATAATCATTTGTTAACAAACAAGTATTCATTACTTCAATGAGCTCATTATTCCTGCCTTAAAAATATTACATTGTTTAAATTAATAATTGTTTAGCTAACTGTGATTTGTATATGTACATTTCTGAAATGCATAACTTGGACAGTTTCCTCTGATAACAGATCACTGTAAATTCATTGTAATGTGAAATGATGTGTATTGTGATGAAAAGTGCTATACAAATACATGTGAATTGAATTGAATTGAAATTCAAACAAGTTTTCTCTTCTTCAAATTGCTGAACTCTGTCATCATCTAACTGCAATTAAGACCTTATGACTATTAGAAATAATCACATTATTGGTGCACATGTAAATAAAGTAATTGTTTTGAGTTTTATGAAGGACAAACCCTTTAGGAAAGAAAAAAAAACACAAAAGAGATTTCCACAATATCTCAATAGTTTCTTCATTTATCAAATAGTGTCTCCTGCTTCTCAGATGTTTCTCATGAGAAAAATAAATCTCACCAAAAAATGAGACCGAAGTCCTCAATGAAACGATCTCAATATGAACTCAGATTTTTCTCATCAAATGATGTTCATATTATAGCTCTACATTATGGATTACAATTAGACACTCACTCTGTTTAAGGTCATATTGGAGAAACATCAGTGACATAGATAATATTGAAATATGATATCCAGTAAATAAGATCTACACAAAGCAACACAACGTTCCTCATAGACCTCATGACGTTAAATGGCAAACTTCCGGATAAATATTAATGTAAAAAAAAATCTAATCCCAAAAGTTACAGTTTCCCCTTTTCGGTTAAAATAGCATTTTAATTTCACTGTTAAAAATTGTAATTTAGCGTTTCTAATTAAATAGATGGGGACTAAAGTATTAGAGCTCATTTGGGTGAAAGCCATCACATGAAACCCAGACCAATACGTCACGAGTGAGAGGCATAGAGAGAGATAACCGCATTATAAGCACTGTCAACGTCTCTAAAGCGGATGTGCGGATGCGCTTTCAGAGGAGATTATTTTGTTTTTGAGCTGATTGGCGTGTGTTAAAAGCCACAGTCTGAACTGAGCATGCTCTGTCTCTTATAGCCTCGTATGATGATAATATACAACAAAGCCTAATAAAAAAAAACAGTTGTCCTAATTTGTCCTTTTGTTTTGATGCAAATTCTTTACATGCAGTTTTACTTATTAATCGAGCTGTATCCACAAGTGTGGCAAGAGAGTGAGAAAATGCTTTGCCATGATGCTGGCGTACGTGCGCTCCAAAAATATTTAGATTTGCATATGAATGTGGCGGAGAGCATAATCTTCTGTTTCTGCTCTTATACACTTTAAAAATGCAGGGTTGTTTTAACCCACATTTGGGTCAAATGTGGACGAACCCAACCGTTGGGTTAAAAATGTTGATTAAAAATTGTAACCCAACAGCTGGGTGTCCATATTTTACCCAAATATGGGTTGAAACAACCCCGCATTTTTTAGAGTGAGACGCAAGATCAGCCGAATGCTGTGAGTGTGTGTTAGAAATCAGCAATGATGAAAGAACATTGAGCTTGGTTTGATTTTCATCTTCAAACCAAACTTGTGGCTTCATCTGATAAAGCTTAAACTAGATCTCATCTCATAATGTTCACTCATTATCCAGCAGACGGAGAGAAGTCTTTTAGTGGCTGTTTGAACACATTCGATAACATGAGCGTTTACACTACGAAAGCTATCCGGTCGAGTGTGTTTTCAACTGGAAGTGTACGAGCCTGAAGCGTTTTAGAGCCGTTTACAGCCGTGTTAACCGTCATACACTCGTGATCCCATCGACTGAAACACATCTAAACACCAGGTGTAAACAGGGCTATAAATCATAAATGGATATAAATTGTGAACCAGTGAGAATTATTACAAACTTGATTATCACAAATCACAAATATAGTTTTAATGAGAAATAACCTCACATTAACATTCACATGCTAATTAATCCACATGGAATAGACCACAAACACTAAACTGGGGGTGTAAACTGCTTTAAGGGAATTTTTTGCTTATTGAAAAAGTTTGACGAAGTAACGACACAAATTTTATTAAATATATAATAAATATTATATTTATAGATAAATGTATTTATAAAAGATATTCACTCTGCACTAGTGCCACGAAGGCTAAGAGTGGTGTAGATAGAAGACAGCACTCTAAAAAATGCATGGTTGTTTTAACCCACATTTCGGTCAAATATGGATGAACCCAACCGTTGGGTTAAAGAATGTGGTTTCACTTTATTTGGATGGTCCCTTTAACACATTCTGTTGTCTATAAGTAACATTGCACCTTCATGTCTACTAACTCTCATTAGAGTATTAGTAGATTGGTAGGGTTAGGGTTAGTATAAGTTGACATGTAGTTGCAAAGTGACTTATAGTCAGTAGAGTGTCGGTTGACGAGCATCACAATAAAGAGTTTGCAGATATGTAGCAGAAAGTCCACTAATACTCTAATGAGAGTTAGCTGACATGTAGTTGCAAAGTTACTTATAGTTAACAGAATGTTCAAAAGGGACCAACAAAATAAAGTGTTACCAAGAATGTTAATTAACAATTGTAACCTAACAGCTGGGTTTGTCCATATTTGACCCACATATGGGTTGAAACAACCCCACATTTTTCAGAGTGAGACGACTATGAAGAAGAACTCACAAAATTATTTTATTAAAAGAAAGATAACCATAACCAAACCGATCACGCGTCAACGTAAACCGACAAACAGAACTGAAAACACAGGAAACACTCAGGAGACAAGGTTAATTAATGAAACACAGCTGATAAACAGAAACTAATAAATACTGCAACCATCATAACTAAAGAGTGGTGGGAAATTCAAGCGAAGGAGCACATGTGACTGAAGATAAACAAATTAAAAGTCCAAACATAACAGAATGATGTCAGTTTTATAGAACAATCAGTTTTATACTAAATTGGAGAGGGACAAATCCTCTTAAAGTATATATATATATATATATATATTTAAAAAATCATTTAGTTTATTTATTCTAAAAAGTAAATGGTTCCCAATCTTTTGATATTAAGCATAAAATAAGGTGTTATGATCCAGGAGCCCCACTGCAACAGTCCCACCTCTCCTCCAAAAATGATTTAAAGAGTATCATAAAAAGTGAAGTTAATACACTTCGTGCTCTGTATTGTAAGTATTGAAGCCATAAAACAGCTCTGAGTGAGGGATCGTTCTCAACACAAGCGATCACCTTCTGTTCAGCTCCGCTTGTTCAGATGACACTAGACACGAGGAGGAGATGCTGCACATCAACTTCACTGGACCTTGTGTGTTCTTTGCTGTATCATCATTTGAAAATGCACAACAATTATAATGAGAGCTAAAGGTTGTCAATGTCCACAGTGGGTTGAAACACAGACATAAATGCAGCACGAACTGGGGAGTGTTTAACTCACTGCTTAAACTCACTCTCTCAGTAATACTGTAGTTCAGACATTAACACGGACATCACGTGTCACCTCAGTAAATATGAAAGATTGTGTCTTTAAATATCCAGGTGCAGTGCATGTTTTGTTTCAGTTATAAATGAGTCTAAAAGCGCTGCTGTCCTTCTTTCCCGATGGTGAATAAACAGGATTCTTCAGTCCGTCAGTCACGTGGACACTTCATTAACTTTATTGCTCCCGAGAGATTCATCACATTAAAGTATTTGCTATTTGAAATGGATGTCGTGTTCTACTTATAAACGTCCCCTGTCCCTCGCCTCATAAACATCACTCAAATATGATGCATTGAGTATACAGCATCAGATCCAACACAAGCTGGTGCTTTCGGTTAGTGTTTTAAACAAAGCCTGCTCATAAAAGCAGCACATATTCATTTCAGCTTATTTTACATTTACATTTAAGCCTGATCTGTGCTTAGATGACAGTTAAATAGTCTTTGCTTCAGTCTTGTAACGTCCAGGGTTGTGTTTCCCGAAACCATCGTTCTACATTCGCAAACAGCATCTCAGAGTTGTGTGTTTGAGCGACAGATCTCGAGCTGTGGTTAGAAGAGTTTCTTGTTGGACTCAATAAATCCTGATCTTGAGCAAAATAAGCAAGCTGACATTCAGTGCAATCTGTGTCTTTTACTTAGATTACATACAGATGTCATTTACGTCATTTAGTTTGTCAAGAGATTTAAAGTGTAGTTTTTGAAGAGTGCGCATGTGTGAACGAGCTCTAGTGTATAAGAACGAGACTATGATTGAATCTGGAAATAAAGCAAAATAACTGAGAAAAATGAGAAATAGTCCTCAGATGCATGTCTGTAACTTATAGCAAAACCTCTCGCGCTCATTCAATCTCTAACAGATTCATTAAAAGTAGTTATTACTCCATCACCTGCGTGACATCATTAACCAACTTTGGTAAACGACCAGTTTGCAACAATACGGTTTCGGGAAACAGTCGTGACTAGCTAGTGGATTTCTTAAACGATGTATCGTACTCTGATAGTTACTAAAGTCTTCAGAGAATGCCACATTACATCTGAATCAAAAGAAAAACACAAACATGTTGAAATGGTGCATTTATATTAGGAAGTGTTAATTTCTGTGATTAATAATAGCAATGTCTGTCTGGCTGACTGGTTGTAGCCTACTAAATAATATTAATAATAACAAATAAACAAAGAATAAATATGAAAGCATGTGTGATTAGAAGTATGTATTCTTGAGATCCTGATCTGTGCAGTATAACATTCAAATATGATCATCCGTTTCAGACACGTGACTTTTCCAGCCCATCCGTCATACATGTGACTGTCAGTAATGGTAATATCTATAAGCATATATAGAATTAGTGAAATAATATCTGCATACCGGTGAGAGTCTCTCGGTGTGAGTAATGCACTGACTCTCTCAGGTTTATAGAGACGGATTGTGGATTAAATAAATTTCCTCTAACTTGAGATCTGATTTCTAAGAATGTCAAAAATTTTATTCTGTAGTCAAAAAATAAATTAGTATAGGCCTATTTAGCTTGAACCTTAAAGAAATTAAATACAAATAAATTATTTATTAAAGGGAAATGTAAATGGTAGTAATGGTAGTAAATAGTGGTAGTAATGGTAGTAAATAGTAGAAAAATTCAATTTTTTTTTCTTTTCATTTCAACTGATATTTACAAAAATAAATACAAATTCTCACGGTCCAGCATTCCACTTATCAACATTTATGTGCATGTATTAGACACCGCATATGTATTTCTGCTTTCTGTTGGTCTAAAATAACATTTCTCCAAGAAACAGTGAAGTATGAACTTGCCGTCCTCCACGATTCTTTAAAGGGGTGGTATAAAACAAATTTTTTCGAAGGCTTGATTGTTTTTGTGGGGTGCACTGTAACAAGTGTTCATGCTTCGTTTTTTTTTTTTTAAATTGCATTATTTTTCATATATTTTACCTTTATTCTACACTGCTCTTCCCCTCCTTGTAAAAGCGGTCTGATGGTTTCCGGGTTCTGTGAAGCCAGTCCCTCAAAACTAAGCAATGGGCTCAGATTGGTTAGCTGGCCCAGTGTGTTGTGATTCGCTAACCGTCTAGAGCACGTTTTTCCGGAAACCTCACGCCCTGTACCTTTACCGGTAGTTTGCGCTTTGGTGTATTATAAACAATGGCGTCAATAAAACCAATCGGACCCGGGGAAACGTTAGTGAAGATGATCGAGCAGAACCGGTTCAAGAACAGCTGTTAAACGACGTTTCAGAAAGGTTTGTATTTTGTTGTTCTCTCATTACTTTTTAGATACGCTGTTATTTAATTGTAATAATTATTATAGAATTACAAAAAAATAAGCTTCATAAACAAGAATTTCATATAATCGTTCTAACAAATTATACTACAGTCCTCAGGGATTTTTTTGAGTAAAGACTGCAGATCTATAGTGATCGTTTCTGACTGTATGGCACCACTTTTGCATTTTTAGAACGATTGTAGACAAATATCTGTCGACAGAACTATTAACCCAAATCGAACGCTAAACATCGGCTGCCAAATCAAACACAGAACCATGTTTAGCATGCCTGTAGATAAACAAACATGTAGATAAAAATAAAAGCTCTAATCAAAGAATAATTGACACTAATTCCAAGTTCGCTGTTGAGATGAAAAAAAAAATGTAATGTTAGGTGTTTGTCGGATAACGTTAAGTATGAAGAGGTTTTAACAAACCAGCAGAGCCAAACAGCATTGTCATTTGTTTACTTCCTTGCTACAACGTACAATTAACAATACGAACTATTGCAGGAAAACACATCGACGAAAAATAAATCATACTTAAAGGTTGTGGCCCGTAAACAACAGCTTCTGTAAAGTCGAAACTGCTCCATCTTTCAGGACAAGCCGTTGTGTGAATCCTGCATTGAACTCGCCAAGATTGTGAAAGCTTTCCTCCGTAACATGTGCAGCACAGAGAGCGAGATTTGGGTCATAATTATGAGGGACCGAGTTAAAAATAAAGGTTAACCATTGATCCCTAACTCCCTCGTCCCTATAAAGCTGAACAAAGTGGACCTGCAACCGGGATGAAAATAACAGCAGCGTTTCGACGGCATTGCGACAACTCATCTCCAAAACAGCAATATAAAATGGCCTCGCCCCGCTTATTAAGTATTCTCAGAGGAGGGGTTTATGTAAATAATGGTATTTGCTAACGTCAGCATGCTGTACTAGTCCATAGAAATTGATTTTTAAAAAAAAGCAAATATCTACCTTTGCTTTGAACTTTGAGCGCTGTAACTTCGAAGATGTTGTTTATGCTCAAACGGCAACATTACACACTAGCTAAAGTTAGAAAAGTGTAATCGTGTTTTACCACCCCTTTAAACTTTCCAACAACAAACCACATGGACCTGACAAATCCTTATTTACGACTTCAGAAGTGGGAAGTAGGACATTTCCGACAGCTCGTGAAGGCAGCATAAATTACACATAACCTGACCTAATCAATCACATATATTTTTTAAATATTTTTTATTTTGGGATGAGCTGGAAATGCTCCTGACAGGATTTCATGAGGTTCATCTGAGTATACAGTTATATTAAGTAATGTCTCAGCACTGTGGAATCCTTTATATTGTGAGTTTCCACATCTCCATGACTGTGAGCGATCATTAGGAGTCGTGTCACTGACGGTGAAAACACCTCCCAGCAACCCTCGACCCCCCAGAGGTTCATTTGCAGCTTTCGGTGTTCTGACGGCGGGCGTCCCGCTGTGCGCCGACATCAGTCAAACACTCGTACGCTTTGTTGTGTCGCTCCGGCGGCCTAGAGAAGAAAGATGCCTTTCCACTGCAGTGTGTTGCTGCTGCTTTATGTATGTTGTAAGAGAGAGTTGAGATGAACAGTGACCCGAGGAGACGTCTTTCATTTCAATGACAGGCATGAACAGAGAGATGCCCTGTTCCTACTGTAAGTGTCCGTACATGTCTGTGCGAGACCAACAGATAATTAAACCCTTATATTTCTTTAGTAATTACCTTTAAAAACGGCTGAACTGTGTGTATGTGTATGTGTGGCTGTTTACAGTACAATAAAGGTCCTTGCACACTCTTTCGTATCCCAAATTTTCGTATGCATAAAAAATGTGTCACGCACAGAAACCTTGCAAACTGAGTCCGATGCGTATTTATAAATCCGTTGTGAAACAATTCGCTAAACAATACAAAATGGAGTCCTCAAGCAGTGAGGATCATTTTTCTGTCCTCTCACTTCTTATAAAGAGGGAAAAAAGAGGAAAAATTGGGTCCTTCATCCAATCCTGAGATTGCGTAGAGAGGAAGGAGAGTTTGCTGCGGGATTATCCCGATGTTTACCTCAGGATGTCAGTGGCTCAGTTTGATACTTTACAAGAACCAATTGAACAGTTCTGAATTTTGCCTTTCACTTGTACGGTGGCTCTGATGAATTGTCAAAAAAAAAAACCTCTCAAAATGCTCGCTACGGATGAGAAAAACGCAGAAAATTTAACCCGATCCGATTTTTTTATGACGGATGAAAGTTTCAGAGGCAGCGTGTAAACGTGATTTATTTTTTAACCTGTGAAAATTTCGGACAACAATTTCAGACTCAGTGTGCAAGCTTGACATTTTAAGATGGTCAATATTTATAATGTGTTTTTGTGCTTTTTTTTGGTTTGTCTGATTGCTGTTGTTGGCTGTACGGCTCTTTTTTTCTTTGGTGAAGTAATGTAGGACTGCAATGCGGTCGAGACCAGGTACTTCATAACCGACAATCCTCACGATTAACTAAATAACAGCAGTTTCCTCAGGAAAGAAGAAACCAAAAGATTAGATCTCTTCATTATCTTTATTGTCTGTCCAGTTACACTTTACAGTTATCAGTTACACTTATCAGCTTATTTTAACAGCCTTTTATATTACATAATATTTTATATTATGGTTTAAGTGACCCAATTCCAATGTTTTCCTCTTATGTGGCACAGATCGGATATGACACACGAAGGAGAAAGCAGGAAAAAAGCACATGGATTCTGATATTCTCAGATCGGTTTCAGGCCTCGTTCACATGTGAAAATAAATCTGATATAAATCAGATACGTGCATTTGCATCTGCCACGTAAGCGGACAGTTCGGATATTCCTGTCAATGCGATTCATATGTCATTGAAGATGCGACGGTTGCGAATGACATCAACTCATGTGATCACATGACTCTTTTTAAGGACGAGGCTCAACCCAATGTTTTGTGGACCTGGTGCGTAAAGCAAAAGCTTGTATTATCATTTTGTTTGTGTCCATTGCCAATCTTTTTACTTTTGACTTTTATATCTCACAATTGCGAGTTTATATTCACAATTCTGACTTTATAAATCGCAATAGTGAGATGAAACTTTGCAGTTACCTTTTTTCATTTTTTATTCTGTGGCGGAATCAAGCTTCCATAGATCTCGTACATGGGTCACTTTTAAAGAAGATGTAGGCTGGTCGTCAAAAAAAAAAAGAAAAGAAAAAAGGATATAGCAAACCAATCAAAATCAGGCATCAAGACCTGCGGTGTAAATGCGGTCTAATACTCTAATGAGTTAGTTGACATGTAGTTACAAATTGTTGAGAGTAAGTTAACATGTAGTAAAGTTACTTATTGTAAGAAGAATGTCTAATGTTGACTCTCGAGCAACCAATGTCAAAATGAGCAAATGGAGAATCTCAGATGTTTCTCCTTAAGAAAGACCCCAGTAATCTCACCATATCTCTAGTGTTTCTAGAAAGATCTCAACAATATCCCAAACTGTGCTCAGATTAGAGTCTTCATGGGTCCACGAAAACCCTCTGATAGTCTGATATTAGTAGCCTCGGGTTTCGGTCATTTTTAAATAATGTGCTTTTACAATGGGCGTCAGAACCATTGTATATGGGTGGGACAAGACCCACCCACTTTTTAAGACCAATGATATTGGACCCACTCACTTCTACCGTCTCTAATTCAGCGCATATGTCTGTTCACTTTTCAGAGCGCCTTCAGTCAAATCCATTCCTCTTGAGAAAAGCCCTAATAAATTTAACTCCATTCCGCGTTTTAGCTACAGCATTGATTTCCACACTGCTGCTCAAATCCATTCCAGCTGATTCATCCTATGCGAACCGGAGCTTCTAACAGTTAGAATACAGATCATACGAAGATTAAAACGTTTAAATAGACATATCAAGTAGTAATTAATTAATGTGTATGAATCTTAGTTGATTATTGGCTATTAGACCTGGTTTGGTTGCTGAGACGGAGACGCGCAGAGACGGCAATAACGCGTTTGATTTGTGACCGTGCTGTGCTTATTCCATTCATTCGAGTAGCCTATCATATTGTACAAGGCTTAAATCGTTTAAATATACATACAATTATATACGATATAATATCGTAGAACATGTAGTAGCCTATTTGAGTTGATATTACTCTTGCCAAGCTCTGATTTCTGAGAGATGCACGCATTGACGGATTCGCGCTCGTTTCATTTTTACTGTCACTCATTCACTCATTATTGAATAGAGATTTTAATAAAGGTATTTGGCTTCAGGAACACCTCTAATCTACTCCAGTAAAAAAAAAATCTGGAGGATGACCCACACACATTTGTTTTGCTTCCAACGCCCATGACTTTTACCGAATGGAGCTGAGAATACCGGAATTATGTTAAAATACGACAACTTTCCACTATTCGTTTCAGGTGTTTAACAACACTTTATCATTTAAAATAACTCTATGACAGTGTTACTATCGCCCTTCTCTGTCAATACGCGCTTATGTGTGTCAATGACCAAACGCTACGAAGAAGGATCGGAGAATGAATCTTATCTACAAATAAGGTGATAAGATGGGCATACTTTAAAATCTACACCTAATGTGGTGTTTGTATTTTGTCGTTTCTGATTTTGGTCTTACTTTTCCCCGGTTGACATCTCTGCTGTTTACATTCGAGTCTGGTGTGTTCGAAGGAATTGCTGTTGGTCTCAGGTCTAATTTCATACGGGTTTGCCTCAGGTCTAGTGTTTCTTTAAAAAAAAAAAAGTATTTATGTATGTCCGGTCCGGGTAAAAAGTGATTCGGCTCGGGTACAGATTTTTAAGATTTTAAAGTCTGCAATTAAAGGTCAGAGATCTGCATATGAACTCAAACATTTCTCATCAAACTTCCTTCACAAGTTGCTATTCACAATCATTTTGCAATTCACACTCATGTTATAGCTTCAAAATACACAAAATATATATAAAAAAATGAGTGTACATAGTTCCATATAGTTCTTCCAAAATCCTTCAGGATTAAAAATCACCCTAAAACCATGCAGCGGACCCCTTGACACATGGCATAAAGTATAAACTCCTCCACACACATACACCTAAGTCTCTTTTCCTTCAGTTTACACATGCCGGAATAAATTTGCGAGTCCACCGTGACATTCAAAGTGACGTTGCTTACGTGAGCGTCTCCTGTTCTCCCTGCCCTCTGTAAATTGGATTAAAGCTGCATCTCCTAGTGCTGTTTGTTGAGGTTATTCTTTCCCTTCCTGATGTGAAATACTTTACAGCTCAAACTGCTGGATCTCATCAGACCGCACGCCTCAGCTGTGCACAAAGGCACAGTGCTTTATTATTATTTATGAGGTGGAACATTGTCAAGTGCTTTAGTATGACCTTCATTTGGTTAGAGACCATAAACCTTGACCGTCTTATCACGAGGAATATTCCCCTTACAGTACCACAACAGATCACAAACTATAGCTTATGAATACATGTCACATCTTATGTGCAGTCTAGAGATGATCACATGACATTCAAGATTCGCAGAAAACAAGTCATGCTGGATTTGATGTTTTTGAAATCCTCCAGCTGCCCTGCTGAATAGCACAAGCATAAACCAGCATGAATTCCTGGTTTGAGCTGGTATAGTGCTGGTCTAGCTGGAGAAGCATATCATGCTGTTCTCAAGCGAAACTGAGCGGGATAGCAGCTCCACCAGCACTCCCTCTTCCCATGCTGGTCCCAGCATGCAAAACATACCTTATTACTGGATTTATTTGCTGGATTTTTCATCAGGCCATGTACATACTCATATCTGCATTTTTTATGGACGCGAACCTCACAGCTTGAGCCATAATGCATGTTTTATGACTTTTTACTGTGTATACCATGTATATATTTAAAGTGCCCCTATTATGCTAAACTTAATTTTTCTTATACTACACATAGTATCATCAGTTTTTTTTTTCTCATTCAGTTTCTCTAAACCCCTCATTTCTGAAAGCCAACTCTGCTCTGATTGGTCAGATGGCCCAGTCTGTTGTGATTGGTCTACTCTGCTCTGATTGGTCAGGTGGCCCAATCTGTTGTGATTGGTCTACTCTGCTCTGATTGGTTTAGAAGGCCCAGTCTGTTGTGATTGGTATATTCTGCTCTGATTGGTCAGATGGCCCAGTCTGTTGTGATTGGTCTACTCTGCTCTGATTGGTCAGATGACCCAGTCTGTTGTGATTGGTCTACTCTGCTCTCATTGGTCAGATGGCCCAGTCTGTTATGACTGGTCTACTCTGCTCTGATTGGTCAGATGGCCCAGTCTGTTGTGATTGGTCTACTCTGCTCTGATTGGTCAGATGGCCCAGTCTGTTGTAATTAGTTTACTCTGCTCTGATTGGTCAGATGACCCAGTCGGTTGTGATTAGTCTACTCTGCTCTGATTGGTCAGATGACCCAGTCTGTTGTGATTGGTCTACTCTGCTCTGATTGGTCAGATGACCCAGTCTGTTGTGATTGGTCTACTCTGCTCTGATTGGTCAGATGACCCAGTCGGTTGTGATTAGTCTACTCTGCTCTGATTGGTCAGATGACCCAGTCGGTTGTGATTAGTCTACTCTGCTCTGATTGGTCAGATGGCCCAGTCTGTTGTGATTGGTCTACTCTGCTCTGATTGGTCAGATGGCCCAGTCTGTTGTGATTGGTATACTCTGCTCTGATTGGTCAGATGACCCAATCTGTTGTGATTGGTCTACTCTGCTCTAATTGGTCAGATGGCCCAGTCTGTTGTGATTGGTCTACTCTGCTCTGATTGGTCAGATGACCCAGTCTGTTGTGATTGGTCTACTCTGCTCTGATTGGTCAGATGGCCCAGTCTGTTGTGACTGGTCTACTCTGCTCTGATTGGTCAGATGACCCAGTCGGTTGTGATTAGTCTACTCTGCTCTGATTGGTCAGATGACCCAGTCTGTTGTGATTGGTCTACTCTGCTCTGATTGGTCAGATGACCCAGTCTGTTGTGATTGGTCTACTCTGCTCTGATTGGTCAGATGACCCAGTCTGTTGTGATTGGTCTACTCTGCTCTGATTGGTCAGATGACCCAGTCTGTTGTGATTGGTATACTCTGCTCTGATTGGTCAGATGGCCCAGTCTGTTGTGATTGGAATACTCTGCTCTGATTAGTCAGATGGCCCAGTCTGTTGTGATTGGTCTACTCTGCTCTGATTGTTCAGATGGCCCAGTCTGTTGTGATTGGTCTACTCTGCTCTGATTGGTCAAATGACCCAGTCTGTTGTGATTGGTCTACTCTGCTCTGATTGTTCAGATGGCCCAGTCTGTTGTGATTGGTCTACTCTGCTCTGATCGGTCAAATGACCCAGTCTGTTGTAATTTGTTTACTCTGCTCTGATTGTTCAGATGGCCCAGTCTGTTGTGATTGGCCTACTCTGCTCTGATCGGTCAAATGACCCAGTCTGTTGTGATTGGTCTACTCTGCTCTGATTGGTCTGATGGCCCAGTCTGTTGTGATTGGTCTACTCTGCTCTGATTGGTCAGATGGCCCACTCTGTTGTGATTGGTCTACTGTGCTCTGATTGGTCAAATGACCCAGTCTGTTGTGATTGTTTTACTCTGCTCTGATTGGTCAGATGGCCCAGTCTGTTGTAATTGGTCCACTTACCAAACACTCATTAGCATATCTGAATTTCAGCTCTGGATCATCCACAGTGCTTGATACACAGTGATACGAACAGTAATGATTCCGTCGGTTTAACTGAATTCCAGCATGAACCCTCATCCTTTGAAAGTGCATCAACGTTGATTTGCTTTGGCAGCAAAAAACAGCGTTTTTTCGACATGTCGACAACACAAACCATACTATGTCATGCCTCAGTTACAGCTACACTGTTTGAGGGTTGAGCAGATTAGACATCATTCACGGGCAGCCAATGAAGGCGATACTCCTGCGTTAGAGCTGCATGATCATTTGAGAATCATGCTTTTTTTATTCAAGTAGTGATAAACAAAACAAAACAAAATAACATAATTTACTAGGGTTCTGACAAAATATGAATTGCTGCAAAAATGTTTAATTAATTAGAATGCGTTTTTTTTATGGTTGAGTAAATGATTCAATGAGTCACTCATAAACACTTGTTTCATTGTTGTATCATGATTCTCTTGAATGAATGATTTAATGACAAATCAATATTTTTAACAGTCACCTACTGGTTTAACAATGTAATTACTACAATCTTTATTTGAAATGTCAATTTACTTTCAATAGGTGATGTACTGTATTGATCGCTACCATTGACATCAGTTTTTATATCCGAACTGTAAACTTTTATCCAAGTTCTTCTGTGATCATTTGAATGTTTGTACCACAGAGAAAACAATAATGTGTGGTTAAAAAAATACTTTGTGAAGCTGTTTCATTCTTGACAACTGCTCTCGCTCTGCCAACGCGTTTGAATGTTCGTCATGATCGTACTTTTCACAGGTTTAATAAACACAAGCGAAACGTTGTTATTGTAATCACGTGAGTGTTTAAATTGAGATTCCCTTCTTTTAATGATTAATCATGCAGCTCTTTTGCGGGGATTATGCAAATTAGTTACAAATCTATGTAGGTTCGAGCAGGAAGTTAAACTTGAATTACTGACGACTCGTTTCAGCAGTTCAGAATCGCTTCCTTTTAAGAGACAATAACTTTATTTTCTTTGATTTTTTAAACTTTTCAGACCTTTTACATTCACAATCAGCTTTATTACCAGAGGTGTCAATTCCACGGGTCAGAAAGTAAAAGTCCTGCCATATGTTTATTCCATCCATTAACTCAGCCAGCTGATTTCACTAATTAGTTCTATCTCCTGGCTGAAAAACTGTGCTAATTAGCAAATCCAAGTGATTGTTACAAAATACTGAGGAGGAATTTTACTTTCTGAACCTGCACTTGACACCTCTGTTTATTACAAACTTCATAAAAAGGAATTTCTGAAAAAGCATAACTGGGGCACTTTAGGATTACATATCTAAGTATAAAATGTAATCTTAACACATTTATAAGACCCAGATAATACGATTTAAATGTATGTGTGGTTTCAACAGTTCCAACTTTCCATAAATTTAGGTGAGTCACAGATGCTGTTGATTGAGCTAAATTTATATTGAGCTCAGAACATCTCTTTTTAAAGTGATCCACTGAAAAATAGCAGAGGAATTGACCACCATTTAAACAGTAAGTTATTTCACATCCATGAGCATTGGATAGGTGTATTCTCAGCACTACAGTGAGGACCGTGCCGCTCACCTCTGAAAAAGCACTCTTTGCTATGGACCACATAGATCCTCCTCCGCTGCAGGCAAGCGGTGCGGTACAGCTCGCAGTGGTTCTCGTAAAAACGTCCATCGGAGCCACACACGGGAACAAACGAAGTGTGGCACCTTTCCTGGCACACACACTCGACCCGGCCCGTCACATTCCTGACCACACACTCCCGACCCCGGCCACAGTACGTCCTCCTGCATGTACCCTCATCTGGAGAGAGAACGCTCAAAGTTAAAATCAGCATTGTTTTGTGCACAATTCATCAGCATTTATTCTCTGACACAATCAATCCCTCTTCATTTTTCATCCACCTGTCATACAAAGACAATTCTCACCATTGAGTCAATCTTTGAAAAAGTTTTGATCATTATGAAAGTAAAATGAGTTTATATACGCTCTGCTGTGAGCTTAGAAAATCAACGATGGAACAGCATGTTTGTAAAGCATTTTGGACACACTGCGGTCCTAACTATCCCAGAGAATATGTTAAAGTTTCTCCAGCCAAGTCTAAAAACCCACTCCCTGTGGATTCCCTGAGTTGGCGCTGGGAAAGCTGCAGGAGTCTGGATCACTCTTTCCAGAGCCGCAGGAACGCAGTCGGGGAAAACTCCTGCTGGGGTCATGCGCCCGAATCTCAGCCTGTGCATCATCCATGCCAGTTTTAGTACTTTCTTCGGGCGACAGCTGGTAGGTAGGAAATGATTTCCAATTAATTCTGGACCACTGACTGAGACCGCTGGAGTGGCATCAAACCCAGATCGCCGCTGGCCGCTCTGTTCACCACACACGGTTAAAGCTGGCCGTGTGACGGAACTCACCATGAGGCAATGCTAGAGATTATGCAGCACTAAGCATTAAACTAAACTGTGTACAGATGACAACTTTCAGTATAGACAGCGGCATAACCTAATTATCATGGACGTTACTACATGATTATGTCATATAACAACACTTTTCCAGCAAAAATAACGGTAACACTTTATTTTGTTGGTCCCTTTTGAACATCCTGTTAACTATAAGTAACTTTGCAACTACATGTCAACTAACTCTCATTAGAGTATTAGTGGACTTTCTGCTTCATATCTGCAAACTCTTTATTGTGATGCTCTTCAACAGACACTCTACTGACTATAAGTCACTTTGCAACTACATGTCAACTTATACTAACCCTAACCCTACCAATCTACTAATACTCTAATGAGAGTTACTTATAGACAACAGAATGTGTTAAAGGGACCATCCAAATAAAGTGAAACCAAAATAACTATACTGCGTTTAGGGTCGGGCATCGAGAACAGGATCCATTTTAGAGCTGGTTCCAAAATTCCAAGATCCGTAGATTAGATAAGACACACATGCATATCGATTCCTGTCTGAGCATTTTAATGTGTTTAATGTGAATTGTAAACCATTCAAACCCAAGAAGACGCAAAACAGAACATAATAGTGCACAAATACAGAACTGAGTTCTCCTTCGCTGCTTCTTGCGCTTTAATGGACAAATACGCAAAATTATGATGAAGTATCCTCTTAAACACAATCAATTTGGTCTTACGTGAAGGTGAACAGTTGAGAAAGAAAATAAAGTGTATCAGTATATTAGATCCTGGTCCCAGCATGCAAAACATACCATACATATGGATTTTTCATCAGGGCATGTGCATACGCATATCTGCATGTTTTATGGACACGAACCTCGCAGCTTGAGCCATAATGCTTGTTTTATGACAATTGACTGTTTATACCATGTATATATTTCACTATTAAAGACACAGCAGCCTAATATTCCTGCTGTTGTCTGTTTTTAATGTTAATCAAACAAAAGACAAAGAGAAAATCACTCACTGCTCTTGACTTAATAACTTTTGTAACTTTATTAAGGATTAATCTATATTTTATTTATAAAAAGAAAACTATGCAGTGTTATTTTACATTTGATTTCAATTTCTTTACCTGAACTTTGTTCATTTGTATTTGTGTATTTATTTGTGCTATTGCAAGTTTGTTTACATGTTCTTATTTAATTATTGACTGTTTACTTGTCTTTAATAATGTTTGAAATGTATATTAGATGTTTTTGCTGTGGTATTTTTTATCAAAACCACTGGCAAAAGTTTGTTTAGGCTGCTAATGTTTTTTCTTTTTTTTTAACGATACCCGATCTTGACTGTCATATATAGTTTAATACCATGGTCTGTCTGAATACTCGATTCTGATTGTCTGGAAGGTGTGCATTAAAACCGTTTTATCACAGGTAGATGCACATGATTTAAAGCAGGCAGAATGCTAGATCTAAAGAGCTGTAACTGACGAAAATAACACATTTTTATCTCTGCTGACAAATATTGCTCTGCAAACATCAATAACTTGTGTTATTAACAAAGGACCATTGTATAAGCGGGATAATCTAATGCTAAGTGTGCATTACACATGTTTAACACACTGTGCACCAAGTCTCCATATACTGCATTAAACTTGTGTAATCCATGTATTACATGCATCTAACCATGGATTATCCCTTTCACATATTAAATTTTGTTCATGCCACCAACATGTGCATGCAGTTTATGTCCAAGTAATTCTGCTGTTAGTTAATGCAGCATTTCAATATTTTCTCCAATGAGTGTCTGTGGGATTTTTTTCCACAGGTGTAAATGGTGCAACTGATACACAAGATCTGAGGAATCATTCACATCTGGAGCACAAACGCCACAGGATGAAACACATGCTCAACTTTAAAGGCCCCCTAAAATCAATATGTATGTTTTTAGCTTTTAGTATGAATATGTCAGCCTTAAGGTTATGAATAAACTGGTGTCTTCCAAAACAATGACAAAATTTGCATTTAGGAGGATATATAAGCATTCAAAACTAACAGTCTCTCACTACACCACGCACTTCAGCTTCTCGTCACATCTTTTGTCCAGTCAAATGCTCTCTAGAATCTGAAGCTCCGCCCCCTATGGTATAAACACCACCTGGCCAAAGCAAGCGTTGACACGCCACGGATCAATATGGGTTAGAGATGTGTGTTTGGTTGCTCAAACGCTCAAGATTTTCTTAGTTTTCCAACTGTACGTTGGTTAAGAATGAAATGACTAGAAATGATTCACAGATCTACTATTGAATCCAATGTTTCATCGCATCCATGTTGCTGTCAAGTACGACTTGCAGTCTGTGAGGTAAACAAAACGCTATTGGCTATTTGAAAAGTGGGAGGAGCCAATCAATATGTCCCGCCTTAGCTACCTGTTTCAGTGGAAATTACGTCAATGCATCAAACAAAGCACATCAACAAAGTTCCAAGGCACTTCATTCCTTTAATACTCTTTGGTTGAGTATCACTAGCAGTAATAGTGATGTTTGCCTGGCTAGATCATAGGCATCGATTTCGGTGGGTACGCGCGTCCCCACCAGATTTCGTCATGAATCATTTTGTACCCACTACTTTTTGAATCATTGAGGCACGGATGTACCTAATACAAATAAATAAAACATCTCCAGTAAACTAGCAGAGCATTAGTTTAGTTCGCTATTAAATAAGAGATCTAGCACTAAAATGTGTTGTTTTTGAAATCAAGCTGAGCGCTCGTTGCCACGGCGATTGGTTGCATGGATACAGTGTTGTCTTGTGGCTCGCGCAGTCTTCACTCGGACGCGCGCTTCAATCTATCGCCGTTGTGGAGACTCTCTATTCATTCCGGTGAAATCACAAAATAAACTGCACAAAACGTGTCCCTGATTGATATAGACTGTAACCACTGATGAACATATTCAGTTTTGATGAGAGAAAAAAATATATACGTGTGTGGATCAGAACCCGTAACCTCTGACACGCTTGGTAAAAGATCTACCACTAGTCCATTTTAGAAGTCAAGTAAAATTTGTGGATCGATGTATTTATTTACAGGTTGAGAGCGGCTGCACAGTTTGACCAGCGGGCATTAGCCGCACACCAGGCCGCCGGATGGTGTTGCTAAGAACTTGCAGTGTATAACTATTATCAGACCAGCCCGCCGGGAAAAGTCCCGACTCTCCCGATTCCCACTCCGCCCCTGCATATGTCTAATGCTTTTTGAAAGCTTGAGACTTTCTTCATAAAACGAGCCGGACATCATCACATTTTTGTATACATTTTAATTGATTTACATTAGTAAGCTACAGGACATAGTCTTTCAAAACATGACCTGCGCAGAAGAGAAAAAAAAAATGAATGCGTCATTGTATCCAGCACTTCTGAAAATGCACTTCCGAATGCGTCTCTGTCCCCAGCACATATCAAACCAAACTGACGCCCGTGGGCTAGATATAATCAAATCTGATCAACAGGGCAAAATAAATATGTGCAGCCCCTCAGGAGCCCAGCCCATGTCGTTTGGCTTACAAATTATTTACTGAACCTTCATAAAGCAACAGCAACACCGTGACCTTCCTCCTTCCGTGTCAAGGTTGCAGACGATTACCAGATCATTTGTATTCCCTGAGCAGGGAAGATTATGCGCTTATATTTGAGCTCTGCTTCTGTGGAAATGATCTGCTCTTCTTCGGACGCCCGCTGTCCGACCATCTCTCGTCTTTCTAAACTCTTTCTCTGCTCCAAGCTGAACAATCGGGTCCAGAACACAAATGCTCCTTTTACAGCACTATTAGTAATTCTGCAGAGATGTCATCCTCTTTGCAATCGTGGCATGTGCTCTCTGACAATTCCCAACCGCACTCCTCTGTGATTTACTTAAGAAGCTAAAGAGTTGATTTGTAATCCATTCAACGTGGGCAGCGAGACAATGGTGAAACACGAGTCTTAAAGGTTCCAGCGAAAGCTCTCGAACTCTGCCAAGCCGCTAATGCGTTTGTTTATCGCGGCCATTCTTGGGACTGTTAAGAAGCTGCAAAACATTGCTTGTCCAACTCAGCAATCACTCCAGGCCTGGACGCACACTTCAAACGAATCCCCTGTGGAATCACAAAGGGAATGTTTGGAAGGATTGTTTGTCTGCTGTAGATGCCTATGGATCTCATCCCATTGTCATCAAGTTAATGTGACTAATTAATTCCTTTCAAAGGGAGTCGCGCAGAAAAGAGCAACAGTGGTGTTATCCTTGAAAGCTTGCATCATATGAACAGCGTCCGTTCTGACATTAACCGCAGACCATCACTGCAACCTCCAGGGCACATCCGGCCAAAAGTTCTGCTAGAAAAGAAGTCCGCTTGGAAAGTTTCTCAAATTTTGCATGAATTCACTGTGAGGTACTCTTAACCTCTGGTGCTCTTCGGTCAAACAGGAACAAATGTTTTTTTTTTTGTTTGTTTGTTTTTTGTCAATTAAATAAATGTACTATTTTTTTGTTTGATAATATTTTTTTTATTTAGTATTTTTTTAGGGTATTTTTTATACTAAATTATATTTACACTGTATTTATAATCTATTTATACACTTTTTGAGCATAGACCTGGCAATTAAATTTCCAACTTAAAGTGAGTTAAATCTTGAATGCTTTAGAGCAACAGACTGAAGTTTGATCTCTTTTCAAAGACGACACTTGGGAGATTATTGCTAAAGTAAAAAAAAAAAATTAAAAAGTGAACTTAAAAAAAGAAACAGAATTTTACGTGTATTGTAATGAAAATGCACAAAAATACTATTTTCAATTATTATATAAAATATATATTTTCAAAATCACCTTTTACTCTAAAACTGTTGGAAAATCAAAGCCATAAACATATACAGTACAAGTTGTGTTCCAAATCTGAGATTGACATCTCAAAAAGTTAGCTTTAAGTCAGATTTTGTTTGGCTGCAGAAACAAAAGTTTCAACTAGATAAAGTTGTCTCCTATTCAATTCTAATGCTCTCATTTTTGACCGCGAGGAGCACAAGTGTGAATATTGTTTTTCAGCACCATTTAATTTTTCCAAATCATGTACATGATTTTAATTTTGTGTTCACTTAGCAAGTGCCAAAACCTTTACCAAGTTTAAGTAAAAAAAAACAAAACAAAAAAAAACACGTACATTTTCGGTCAATTGATGGTTCCATGATAGTGGAAAAAGGTTCTCCCAAAAATGAAAATGCAGACACCATTTACTTAATCGTTTCAAACCTGTATGAGTTTCTTTCTTCTGCTGAACACGAAAGATGATATTTTGAAGAATGTTGCCAACCAAAACCAAACACTTGATGGGCTCAACTGACTCCCATAGTATGAAGAAAAAATGAAAATGGAAATGGAAGTCAATGGGGACCAGCAACTATTTGGTTACAGACATTCTTCAAAATATCATCTTTTGTTTACAGCACAAGAACGAAATTCATACAGGCTTGGAACAACTTGATGACCGAATTCAATTTTTTAGGTGAACAAAAAAAAAATGTTTGCACTAAGAACTGTTCTTTGGGTAACCAAAACAGTTACATTTCTACAAAAGCCTTGTTTTGGATATTTTTAAGTGCAAACAAATATTCGCTTTAAACCATTCATGGTGTCGTCTAGTCACCTTAATTATCAATGAACTTTTATTCAGGAGAATTTAGCTTTCATGGGACCTGAGTGAGACAGGACAGGGAAATGTGTGTCTAATTGCTAAGTAAAGATAAGTAATTATTTGCATGCACAATTATTTAGCACCTGATTCACTAATTGAAATATGCAGATCAGGCAGCGGTGCAAACGTGCCCAACAATCTGTGCTGGCGCACAAACACCTGAACAATCTCTGAAATAAATGCCCTGTTCTGGCGCGCTTCTCCATCATCTGATGCTTTACTGTCGTCATGATCACTAGAAAGTGCACACAAACATCCCTTTCAGATAAATGCTCAAGCATTCAGTTTTATGCATAAATAACAGTCTGTAATGAGTCTAATTTGCATAAGTAGGGCATGTTTGCATGGAAATGAATGGCAAAGACTTGATTTGATTTTTTGAGGGTGAATACGTCAGTGAGACACAGATGCTTGATTTGAAATAGCATGTGGTTGTTTAGTGAATTTGCCCTTTAGTGTTATCGTTCAAGCTATTTTTTAACCAAGAAATTGCTAGTAATTTTCATAAACAATTGCAAAGAAATGGCAAGTAACGTTGAATTAAATACTCCAATAGATTTACAGTGTCATAGTGATGCTTGCCTTTCAAACATCAATAAATTCCTGTTCACAAATGATGAATGACATTTGCAGTTGTGGTTCTGATATCGTGGTCACATGACACTGTCCTTCTCAAATGCGCTGTGACATATTAATACAGAACGCTGATGTTTCTGGTCATCTAGTCTTGAGGGATATTGCATGTATTGTAAAGCAGATGAACGTGATTGTCATGCTTGAATCTCTCTGAGAATGATCCTGACACCACAGTCGATGTCTGAATATCAATGCAGTTCGAGCATGTGCTGTTTTAAATCTCTGATCATCTTCCATTTCAAAACTACAAGAATATCGTTCATGTTTTTGAGATTTTTCCTGTAATCACTCTTCTTCAGCCGCTCAGAGAGACAACAGAAGAATCTTAAATTTCATTTAGCCACACTGTAGAAATCCCTATTCTCACATCTCAAACACACTTTAGAGAAGTACGTCAATGTGAACGTTTGTGTTGTAAATGTGCAGACAATATGTACTGAGGATGATTTTTGATTAAGAAAGTCTTATTTCCACAAAGTTCTTTGCACAACACAGTTAAGAGCTCAAAACACCTTTACTATAGTGCATGATTTGTAAATGCATGTTGATGCTCGTGTCACATGACTAGCTCTATCTGTGCGACAGTAAACTTGCTCTGTAGCTCAATCATTGGTACGAGTGATGATAAAGAGCTCAAAGACTTGTAGAAACAGAACAGACTTCAGAAAATGTGTTTTTATCTCATGTTTGCTTTTGTTAACACTATCAGGTGTGTGTTTCCCGAAGACAAATCATTTAGCAGAAATGTCACCGCAGGAACCTTTTTCTAGTGAGCCTGGGTGGAAAATATGAAATAAAAATATCACTCTTTTTATAAAGTGACACTGTTCACATCTGAATCGACATGAATAGAAGGTGACTATTAATAATATTATCTGAACGAAAGTTAGCAGTAATAAATAAAACACATGCTTTTCACTGTTTTTGGTAATTTTGAGGCATTGTTCAAATCCCATACAGTAAATGAGGGGATTTTAAGAAGTAAGGAAGTTTCCTAATAATTGCCACTTGATAAAACGTCAAACGGGAAACTGTTGTAATACGTGTGTGTGTGGTTTACGACAGAGAGAAGTTTGGCAGTAACTCAGTTAAGGGATCGACTCTCATATTGAAATACAGCTGTCACACTTGGTAAAGAAACATCACAACTTTCCGTAATAATTCAAAATTCATCTGAAGTCAAGCCACACGGACACAGGCGTTCCAGCCTCATCAGTTTGATTCATGAGAAAGGGAAGGTTTGTATAAAATAGTAAGCATGAAGCTCCACTGATTAACCCAATGAAGCCATACACAGTCAAACTGTACAAAAACACACACATAACATTGTTCCAAGCACTTCTTATAAATTAATCAGCAAATCACCAAAGCAAACGGGCATGAGGTCATCTGTCAGCTGTTTTACAAGCTCTTTAACAGACAGATTTACAATGTCTATGCTTTTGCTGTTTTCATTATATAAAGCTCATGAATAATCTGATGTTTTGCTATAGAACTGTGATGCATGAAGTTCCTCAGTCATCAGAGAACACTGAGATCTTGAATATGAAGCGAACAGCAGCAGGTAAAAGACATTATCTTTCACACTCCTCACACACCTGCTCTGCTAAACGTCTCGGAGAAAATATGACTTCCATAAAGAAGCGAGGTCAAACGTCAAAGTGAAACAGAGAGAAAGAGTGATGAGCTACAACTCAAGGACCATGACTGAGGTGAAGTGTGTGTGTGTGTGTGTGTGTGTGTGTGTGTGTGTGTGTGTGTGTGTGTGTGTGTGTGTGTGTGTGTGTGTGTGTGTGTGTGTGTGTGGGTGTGTGTGTGTGTGTGTTTGACAGGTTGAGTGTTGTAAAGATTTCAGATGTAAACACGCAAGCACAAAGGCAGCGCTGGACTCACTGGGCGGCCTGATAACAGTTTATTGATCGTCAGATTCCCGCTCCATCTGTTAGTGGAGTACGCGTGTGTGTGTGTGTGTGTGTAGGGCAGTTTACACCAGCAGGTATAGATGAATGAATCAACAAAAAAACACGCTGAGATGAGAAGTTACTGTAGGGAAAGACTAGTTGTTGGACAAAGCTGTGGTGACCGGTCTATTTGTCAAACTACAACACTTCCCAGTTCACAGGTGCTTCACATGTTCATCATCAGACAGGCTTTTTCCTGAAGCTTGTAGTTTTGCTTCCAGTGAAATTTTTTGAAAGTATTGCCAGTTTATGATAAACATTTTATAAGCTTTATATTGTAATCGCTGAACACTTTTGGCAGTGGTTGTGTTATTCAGCCTGAGGGTGGTGCTCTAATGTAGAATGCTATCTCATTTACATGGTGTTTGAACATAAATGTGTTGACAGTGTGTGTACACAACCACCCTATAATGATACAAATCCACACACTCCTCTTTTTTTTATTCCCAAAAAATCATAAGCAGTGTCCCAGAACAAGCCGTTTGCAGATTCGAGCATTTTTGAAGTCACATATGCTTAGGCCCCGCCCACCACTGCTGACAGACTCCACCCTATTAGCATAGCTCAACCCACCACTGCTGAAAGACTCCACCCTATTAGCATAGCTCAACCCACCACTGCTGACAGACTCCACCCTATTAGCATAGCTCAACCCACCACTGCTGAAAGACTCCACCCTATTAGCATAGCTCTGCCCACTACTGCTGAAAGACCCCGCCCTAATAGCATAGCTCCACCCACTACTGCTGAAAGACTCCGCCCTAATAGCATAGCTCCACCCACTACTGCTGAAAGACTCCGCCCAATTAGCATAGCTTCACCCACCACTGCTGACAGACTCCACCCTATTAACTAGTGCTGTGCGTTAAACGCGTTATTAACGGCGTTAACGCAAACACATTTTAACTGCGTCAATTTTTTTATCGCGAGATTAACGCTCTTTTTGCCCTAGCAAACTTGTATTTTTTTCACATTCTGTTGCAACAACTAGTAACGTTAGAAAAACTACAACATCACACCGGATAGCTAGACCGGAAACAAAAGAACAGGCACGGCGCACGTGCTTGTTTGGGCTTGCGCGCCGGCCAAAGAGTAGTAGGCTAACGTAACGTTACGTTTTGAGTGGATGGAGCGAGCGCGAGACGCCGATCTAGAGAAGTGCACGCTCAACGCAATAGAGTGCGGCGCGGGACTAGATTTGATGGCCGAGTGCGAGGGCGGGCTCGAGCGGTAATGCACTCACTCTGTGTGCGGATACGGGAGCATAAAACGATTTGCGGGACTCCCGCAAACTAGAAATATCTATGAATAAAACATAAAAACTAATAAATTTTTATTCATATGTTGCAGAAAAGCAACAAGAACAACTAAAACAAAATAGAAACGATTTACAGGCCAGAGTTTCTTTTTATAACATGTTTGCAGCGTTGAGGGATGTAGCCAATCACAGACATATGTGTTGATTTCTTGAACGCAATGGCCAATCAGATGCATTTAAAATAGACTCCCCTCACCGCTCAAAACAGACTTTTTGTTCAGTGCTGAATTCTGTATGCTGGCAAATCCTCAAATTATAACAAACAAAGTGTATATATTATGGAAGATGCATTGTGCAGTCAGCTTCATTGATAATAACAGATGTGTGAGATTGCGATGAACTGATGTCAGCTTTTTAGGAATTATAAAGGGAGCGCACTTTGCTCGCATTCAGTCATGCCAAACCATGCACTCAGTAGCCTGCTTGCTTTTATGTTATAACAGTGGTTTGTGTGTTAATGCTTTAATAACAAATAATTTATCAGGAGCATTTATGCTGATGTGTATTGTGGCGACACGTAGGCGAAAGTATTTGGAGGTAGCCTACAAAAAAAGAGTCTATTTGCGGGCGGGAGCGGGACAAAAATGTTGCGGGCGGGAGAAAGTAACATAGAAAGTAGTTGAGAACGTCAGTTATAACGACCCACCCACATATTAAAAAAATGGACGGGTTTAAATCGGGCTCGGGCTCATAATTACAGTTTATGTGTCGGGCCGGGCCGGGCTCGGACACAATGCGCACGGGCTCGGGTCGGGCTTGATTTTTTGGGCCCGATCTAAGCTCTACAATGGATGACTTCAGACAGAAACACATGGATACCACAGCTAAGAACAAACTTACTGCTGATCCACTTTTCCATGTTGATAAGAGCATTAAAATTAGAAAAAATAATGAGACGAATAGAAATCAAGGGACATTTAGAATAGATAAAAATGTGCGATTAATCGCGAGTTAACTATGGCATTAATGCGATTAATCGCGATTAAATATTTTAATCGTTTGACAGCACTACTATTAACATAACTCTGCCCGCTACTGCTGAAAGACTCCGCCCAATTAGCATAGCTTCGCCCACCACTGCTGAAAGATTCCACCCTATTGGCATAGCTCTGCCCGCTACTGCTGAAAGACTCTGCCCTATTAGCATAGCTCTGCCCACCACTGCTGACAGATTCCACCCTATTGGCATAGCTCCGCCCACTACTGCTGAAAGACTCTGCCCTATTAGCATAGCTTCACACACCACTGCTGACAGATTCCACCCTATTAGTATAGCTCTAACCGCTACTGCTGAAAGACTCCGCCCTAATAGCATAGCTCCGCCCACCACTGCTGAAAGACTCCGCCCAATTAGCATAGCTTCGCACACCACTGCTGACAGATTCCACCCTATTAGCATAGCTCTACCCACTACTGCTGAAAGACTCTGCCCTAATAGCATAGCTCCGCCCACTACTGATGAAAAACTCTGCCCAATTAGCATAGCTTCGCACACCACTGAGGACAGATTCCACCCTATCAGCATAGCTCTGCCTACTACTGCTGAAAGACCCTGCCCTAATAGCATAGCTCCGCCCACTACTGATGAAAGACTCTGCCCAATTAGCATAGCTTCGCACACCACTGCTGACAGATTCCACCCTATTTGCATAGCTCCACCCACTACTGCTGAAAGACTCTGCCCTAATAGTATAGCTCCTCCCACCACTGCTGACAGATTCCACCCTATAGCATAGCTCCACCCACCACTGCTGACAGATTACACCCTATTAGCATAGCTCCACCCACCACTGCTGACAGATTCCACCCTATAGCATAGCTCCACCCACCACTGCTGACAGATCCCAGCCTATTAGTATAGCTCTCCCCGCTACTGCTGACAGATTCCACCCTACCGCATAGCTCCACCCACCACTGCTGACAGATTCCACCTTATTAGCATAGCTCCACCCACCACTGCTGACAGATTCCACCCTATTAGCATAGCTCTGCCCACCACTGCTGACAGACTCCGCCCTATAGCATAGCTCCACCCACCACTGCTGACAGATTCCACCCTATTAGCATAGCTCTGCCCACCACAGCTGACAGATTCCACCCTATAGCATAGCTCCACCCACCACTGCTGACAGATTCCACCCTATTAGCATAGCTCCACCCACCACTGCTGACAGATCCCAGCCTATTAGTATAGCTCTCCCCGCTACTGCTGACAGATTCCACCCTACAGCATAGCTCCACCCACCACTGCTGACAGATTCCACCTTATTAGCATAGCTCCACCCACCACTGCTGACAGATTCCACCCTATTAGCATAGCTCTGCCCACCACTGCTGACAGACTCCACCCTATAGCATAGCTCCACCCACCACTGCTGACAGATTCCACCCTATTAGCATAGCTCCACCCACCACTGCTGACAGATTCCACCCTATTAGCATAGTTCTGCCCACCACTGCTGATAGATTCCACCCTATAGCATAGCTCCACCCACCACTGCTGACAGTTTCCACCCTATTAGCATAGCTCCACCCACCACTGCTGACAGATTCCACCCTATTAGTATAGCTCTGCCCACCACTGCTGACAGATTCCACCCTATAGCAAAGCTCCACCCACCACTGCTGACAGATTCCACCTTATTAGCATAGCTCCACCCACCACTGCTGACAGATTCCACCCTATTAGCATAGCTCTGCCCACCACTGCTGACAGATTCCACCCTATAGCATAGCTCCACCCACCACTGCTGACAGATTCCACCCTATTAGCATAGCTCCACCCACCACTGCTGACAGATTCCACCCTATAGCATAGCTCCACCCACCACTGCTGACAGATTCCACCCTATTAGCATAGCTCCACCCACCACTGCTGACAGATCCCAGCCTATTAGTATTGCTCTACACGCTACTGCTGAAAGACTCCACCCTATAGCATAGCTCCACCCACCACTGCTGACAGACTCCACCCTATTAGCATAGCTCCGCCCACCACTGCTGACAGACTCCGTCCTATTAGCATAGCGCCGCCCTCAGTGAGTTGTACACAGTCCGCGATGTTTATCCTTACCAGAACATTTAACAGCAGCATTCAAGAAATGTATTCATATTAAAGCTACTAAAGTTATTCAGTCAAGAGCAGTGAGTGATTTTCTGTTTTTCTTTAGTTGTTTGATTCATATTATCAGCATATATAGCAGTGGGTTCTGTATATTACGCTGCTGTCACTTTAATACACAGATCTAATAAACACATGCGATTTCTTTCTCCTGCTGTTTACGTTCACAGACATAACCGACTGTGTTTATGTGAACTTTGTGTGTTTTTGACATAACTGCAACGTCACGTGAGCATTAGATTATAATCAAAACCAAATAGATGTTTTAGTTTTCGTCAGAGTATCCGAGACATGAGCTGTACAGGCTCCGCCCTCTTCTGGAAAGGGGGCAGGGCATCAGCTCATTTGCATTTAAAGATACATACAAAAAAAACAGCATGCTTTCTCTTCCACTCAAAAATGGGATTTTACAACATGGTATAATAAATGATCTGTGGGGTATTTTGAGCTGAAACTTCACACATACATTCTGGGACCACCTGAGACTTTTAATACATATTAGGAACATAAAAGGTTCCCTTTAATGTAGTATTTACTGCCTCTGGAAGTTGTTTTATAATGTTACAAGTTGTGGAGGAATTCCGGTGACAAAAGAAAAGTCATGTCTCTTTCCATAACAAAGATAAACCAAACAAAACTGAACTATATCATATTCACATTAGCACGTTTAAACTAAAGGTTTTATACTTTGATACGCTACTTCACATAGGAAAACACAGACATGCCAACTAGTTGCAAACTAATAATGACTCAGGTGTTTGAACAAACAGAAGACAAAACAGATGAATAAAGTTCACAGGAAAAAGGTTCAAACCATGGCAGTAAACGCAAACGTGACCGGACATCAAACAGAGGAAAAGGAAGAAGTTAAGTACAAGCCAAATGACTGAAATAATGATAAACACCTGTGCTGATTAAATAAGTAACCATGACAACAAAAGAGTGGTTGGAAACTGAACAAAGGAAAACATGTGACTGAAAATAACAAAATAAAAGTCTATGAAAACAGAAACTAACTGAACATAACTGTGACAAATACACACAGCTGAAGCGGACTGAAATGCTCATGTATGAAGCCAGGTTTATGTAAGATAATACATGTAAGTCACAGGCACGTGATTATAATATAATATATAATCCTTAATATATCCTGCTCACTTTACAACTTAAACTAGTCTTGAAAATACGAAAAATATTTGTTGCAGAATGCTGAACACATTAATAATGTATTATTAATTCAGCTTATATATATATATAGGTCTATGTTTTGGATGAATATTGTGGTGTTGCTCTTTCCTGCCCTTACAGACCAGCCACGTCTGACAAAAAGTTAAATATAATCAACCCCAGGGACACAACAATGGCCATAGTTGAAGAAACATCCATATATGTTGTTTGCCTCACTTCTATTTTAGTGAAGCACAAATTAAAATGGCCTGGTTTTTATTATATGTGCACAAGCACAAACTATACGCTGGATATTACAATAGTTCTTTCACTGCAACGTAAAAACATTTTTTCGTCTTGTTTCCCAGTACAAACATCTATACATTCTTAAACCAAGATACATTTACTTGAGAAGCAACATTACAAGAGATATTACCTTTTTTTTCTGAAAAATGTATCAAAATTATATTGTTTTCCCTTTGAATTAAGTTTATTTCTCTGACCCCATTGGCTTATATATATATATATATATATATATATATATATATATATATATATATATATATATATATATATATATATATATATATATATATATATATATATGTATGTATGTATGTACAGTCAAACCAAAATGTATTCAGACACCTTTAACATTTCTCACATTATCACAGTTTATTTGCTATAGTTTAGAAAATGGTAATAAAATATGACAAGAGGTGTTGATATTTCACTGGTTTTGTCAATTAGATAATACCAGTTTAGCTCAACCAATCACCAAGCAATGCTTCATGTTGTTCAGTCTGTGGTGTAAAAAGGTGCATTAGTTATTAAAGAAAAAACACTTCAGCAAAACATGATCAGCTCAAAGTGTCCCAATCATTTTTGGTCCCAAATTTGTATACATGCTCTCCTTACTTACATAAATTAACTATAGTGTCCTGGACCCACTAGTTAAACATCATAAAAAATATATAATATATAATATATAATATATGTATATATGTCTTAAGTAATTTTGCTTCTCATGTAAATGTATCTTGATTTAAGAATGCTTATAAGAATTGTTTTATTGTTGTTGTTGCAGTGTGTGCTAATAATTCCCTCAGCAGCGTCTGTACACATTTGATGGTGGTTATTTATGTGTCCTTGTAAACTGGCTGGTCACTTTCTATCAATTGATCAGCAACAGCGGTGACGCAGTGGCTCCTCTATCAAACAGCAGAACTAGCTGTCCAAACCACACGTCCCTGACCAAAGGCACACGACGAGGCCTTTCCTTTCCACAATATTAATATTAATCTGTAGCTGTTAAAGGCTGCGAGTCAGCTGCAAAGAAAAGATAATCACTATAGTCAAAGTAGACTGAATAGCGATTTGCTGACTATTAATCATGTCAATGTGAGTCATTTATCATTATCAAGCCATATGCAAAAGGAATGATTTTTTATAGATCAATTATTTTATTAAAACACAAGTGTCACATCGAGTCATGTTTTTGCAAATGATCAATGCCTCTTATTTTCAGTGACTGATTTAATTAATAAAGCTAATATATTTACTACTGCTGTGTTAAAGGTAAAGTGAAAGTTTAGAGGTCAAATTAAACCACTAACACTCAAGAACAAACAACAACAGGGATTTTTTCAGTGTAGCAACACAAGCAACTATAATAATGGTTACACTTTATTTTGATGGTGCACTTTAGATATTATACTAATAAGTAACTCTGCAACTACATGTCAACTTACTGTCAGAGTAATAGTAGACTGTTAGATAGGGTTCGGGTTTGTAGAATAAGATGACGTGTTATTGCTCGAGAAAGTAAGAAAGAAAGTACGGTATTTGCTACTGTCAATACACACACAATACACTGCTGTGAGCAAGTAAGACCAGGGGCCGGTTGCACCAGCTGTGCGTAGTTTTGACGTAAATGGGAACTAAGTTACAACTAAAGAACTACTAAACATTTTTATGTTGCACCATTAAACTTAGTTTAAACGTAACTCTACGTTCCAACTAAATATTTACGGCAGCCTCCGATCAGGAGTAACGGTTGGAATAAAATATCAGACAGACTAAACTGCATCAATAAGCTCTTCTTTTACCTGACAGACTTCAAATCTTTAGACATATATGATAATGCTGACATTTACACTCGCTTACATTTTAAGATGGAGAACATTATGTGAAAAGATAACTTTGTTAGCGGCTCTTTAACACCAACCCGTCCTAAACAGCGCCGCTGTGTGCATCGGTCCATGTTGTGCATGTCAAATATCAGTCATAATCAATAAACGTACTAATATCTTATGTTTTTTGTATCAATATTTATTTCTTGATGCTTATTTCATTTCAAATACAGTTTCTGAATGTTATTTACATATAAAAACACTTATGTTATGATCAAGTATCGCATTTAATTGAAACTTATTTTTACCGTTAGTAACGTGAGGCAAAAGAAGTTAGAATGAAGGATAAACTGAAATTCACGGCAATTCAACACAACTTCTGCTCACGTATTTGAAGGCTGCTACTGGTTCATCGAGGCTAAACGTCATAATATGCGACTACGCATTATTTTACGGAGCGCTTACGACCTACTAGCTAAACTCTACCTTACGAACGAATGGTGCAACGGAATATAGTACAGAGTTAGTTACAAACTAGCTAGTAGTTACTAAGCCTCTAGTGTGGACTTTACGTTCCAATGTAAGAAAGAACTTACGAACGGCTGATGCAACCCTACCCAGCTGCGTCTGTACAATATATATATATATATATATATATATATATATATATATATATATATATAGTGTACATGAATTACCCATAGCCAGTGATTAATTTGAGCCGGATCCTGTTCCGGAAAATGCCAGATTTTGGATTTTTGAGTTCTTGCATTGATTTTAAAAGATCCGCATAAACAAGTGCATTACATGGTGAGGGTGTGTGTGTGCACTGGTGTGAAGCGAGCATTTTCAGTGCGTGAGCTTGAGCGTAAAGCTTAACTTCCATAGGAATTAATTGAAAACGCTAATGCAAATGTATTTAGAGGTTATGTTTTGCTATCGGGCCTCAGCAAATATATTTTTGATCAGCATTCTTAAGTTTAAAATAATCATCATTGGTTATTGTTTTGTACGCAGTAAAGCGTAACGTTTGGAGAGTGGCATAAAGTTTGGAGAGAGTGTAAATACCTGATGAATTATTCTAATATAAAATATAAAAAGTTAATCTCACCGAAATGTCAAAAATACAGTCAAGCATATTTTCATTTTCCATATCCACGTGTAGCGTTTCTGATCAAAAAAGATCCCGAAGATGAACTGCTCATAATAATCAGGGGTGTGTTTCCCGAAAGCATCGCTCGCCAACAATACTCGCAAGTTCTGTCGTTATCAGCAGTTCAACGAGTCTGTGTTTCCCATCGTTCTAACGAACATTCGCAAACAGCGTCGCAGAGTTGTGTGTGTGAGCGACAGATCTCGAGCTGTGGTTAGAAGAGTTTCTTGTTTTCATGACATGTGACTCAATAAATCCTGATCTTGAGCAAAATAAGCAAGCGGACATTCAGTGCAATCTGTGTCTTTTATGTAGAATACATACAAATGAAATTTACTTGTTTTAGTTTGTCAAGAGATTTAAAGTGTAGTTTTTGAAGAGTGCGCATGTGTGAACGAGCTCTAGTGTATAAGAACGAGACTATGATTGAATCTGGAAATAAAGCAAAATAACTGAGAAAAATGAGAAATAGTCCTCAGATGCATGTCTGTAACTTATAGCACAACATCTCGCGTTAATTCGATCTCAGACAGATTCATTAAAAGTAGTTATTACTCCATCACCTGCGTGACATCATTAACCAACTTTGGTAAACGACCAATTTGCGACAATACGGTTTCGGGAAACAGTCCGAACTAGCTAGTGGATTTCTTCAACGATGTATCGTACTCTGATAGTGAGTTACAGCGCTGTAAGAGAAACACACCCCAGGATCACTTTACGCTCATTGGTAGTCGCCGCATCGCTGCTCGTCTGCATTAGTTGAGCTCTGCTCGATAGATCTGGGAAGAGGCCAGAGGCGTCCTCATGCTGGAGGAAAAGAAGCGTTTATGTTGCTGGATTTCTGTTGATGCGTTTAGAGCGATAGTAAAAGCCGACATCAGAATTGCTAATGTTATTAAAGTCATTATTTTCACACATGTTAATGAGGGACACTCGTTTTGTAGAGCGCTCCACACAATGTCTTTGCACATTAATGTTGTTCAATCTGTGGGCTGGATTACACAGTCCCTCGAAAATGACATTTCCCCAAGCGCTTAAGAGAAAACTCACAATAATTAATAACAGCGGACAGCGGTTCATAGGCACGGTGATCCCTAGCATATCTTTTCTCATTATTCTTTGTGCTCTTGTAATAATTATGTTACAGAATTCCTCTAGTGATCGCGTTTCTATTCCTGCACCGTTACTAAAAATATACAGAGAGTGAGTGCAGAAGCACAGAATTTCCTGTAAATATAACTCTAAATAAATTACATGCAGAGACAGAATATCGAGGGGATGGCTCATCTCTGGATAGATCTGACAATATAATTGATTTTTCAATATATGAATACTGCAATCAGCACTTATGGTTTTGCATGTGTGTGTTTCTGTGTGTGATAGGTCACGCCGTGTGAAACATGTTGTTCTGTAAACAAGTCCAGAGAGCAGCTGTGTTCTCAGACAGAAATAACCAGCTCTGCACTTCTTCTTACACACATCAGCAAACTATAAATCGGCCCAAAGTTTGTTTCTGTGTCCGATCTTTATAACCATAGAAAATATTTATGCAACAACCTGAGCACGTGTGGGATGTAACTCACACACTTCTCATGCAATATTCAATTAAGGATTTAGACATATTAGGGTAGAGGTGGACGACATAAGCAAAAATGTATTTGATAATATACTTAAAATTCTGGTTGATAACGATAAACATTAGAGGTCAATCGATACATCAATTTAACAGATTAATCTGCACTGATAGTTGCCTTTTTGGATTTATCAGTTATCGGGAAATAGTTGCTGATTGTTTTAACTTACTAGAAAAAACACAGAAAAAAAGGCTGTTAACTTCCATTTTACCAAATAGGTAAGAAGACTTCAACACCCATAATGCATGTTGCCGTCCAAGGACACGCCCACCAATCTGCTCCGGATACACTTTATGTCTAAAAGTTTGCTAAGAAGTATTTCCTATAAAGCAAGGCGGTTGTGGCGAGGGACGGCCGAGGGACGTGAGAGAACGGCGCGAGGCCGGTGGTGCGATTGCACCTGTACACCTGTGAAGCACAACGGTCTCGCATCTCTCATGGAGGAGCGGAAGCATAAAGGAGGAGCGATGACGTTGATGATCGAGAGAGGAACAGGCCTGTATTTTAGTTTTGTATTTGTATTTTATTTTAGCCAGCAGTCGTCCACGAGGGGCTGCTGGCAGTTATGTTTATTTTCGGTAGCCAGTAGTCGTCCGCGAGGGGCTACCTGCGGTATTTTGGTTTGTTTATTTTATTTTAAATAAAGTTTATTTGATTGTTTGCCGGTTCCCGAGCTAAGGCGATACTAAAATGTGACGTGAAAACAATGCCGACTGCTGATTGGTCAGAGAGAATCGTCACTATTCACTGCGTCATCATTGCACGCGCCAGATGGAGTATCCAGAATAACCCCGCCTTTTTTAAATAGTTTAGCCAGAGATAGTTACTAAACTTACTACTATTATTATGGCAACTCGGAAGAATACGCCGTGGTCAAACGAGGAGGTGCAGACATTCCTTTGTTTGGTTGCCGAAGAGAGGATCCAGCGAGAGCTTGATGGGGCAACGAGGAACGAAAGGCGTCGCTATGACGACCGGGTACTATTTGTGGCGTTACTTTCTGCAATGGAAAACGGAACGAAAAGCGAGCCGAGTCGAGGCGAGCCAAGGCGAGTCGAGTCGAGTCGAGCTGGTACTGGTAATGGAAAAGCGCCATAAGTGTATGAAAAGATCATCATCATGCTTCGGTCATAATTGACAGATTGACATTCTGACAACACTTTAAATGAATAGTTCACCCGAAAATGTAAATTCTGTCAGTAATTACTCTCCCTCATGTTGTTCAACCCCGTAACCACTAACTTAATTGTTTTTCTTTTTTATTTAATTATTCTGCTCACTTGAGTTTATGAAACAGTCTGTTTACAAAAGCGATCGATAACCGCAGATCATCTATGGCAGTGATTGCTAATGTGTCGATTTAATTAAAAATCCACATATTACAGTACATATTTAAAAATATTACATAATTCATCAATGCCCTTTTATCGTGATGTGGGAGTTGCACAACAAGCTCGAATGTCATTGGTCAACTGAAGAGGAGTGGTAATTTCCCCAGTCTTATTCATAAATCAGTTACAACTATAAGCCACTGACTATATTTCATTCTTTTAAACAAATGTGAATAGAAAAGCATAGTATCATTCCTTACAGCCCGAATGGAAATAGTGCAGCAGATTAGTAAAACAATCGTTCACTTTGGTATACAAGCATGAAATTTGGCACAGATACTCTTTAAGGGCCACTATCTTGGAAAAAGGCATTGGCCACTCAAAAATTCAATATTGCGGCTATTTTTCAAGATGGTCGCCATTTCTGTCCTATGTTCATTGCCACTGTTTCCAAAAATTTATGTAAGGATTCAAGAGAAATGGCGGCCATCTTGAAAAAATGGCCGCCATGTTGAATGTTTGGGTGGCCAACGCCTTTTTCCCAAAAAGTGACCCTTAGAGTGTATCTGTGCCAAATGTCATGCTTGTATACCAATTTGAACGAATCTCTTGAAATATGCCATTGATCTGCTTCACTAAAAGAAGAATATGCATTTGCGGAGCGATCTGGATCTGCGGTTTGACTCATTTTACAATCGAATTTAGCTCTGTACTGCGTAAAACCCTGCAGAGCCAGAAGTCGCATTAATGCAAAGTAGTTTTCAATTTACTCGTATTTATATACTGCATAAATAAACATACACAGTATAAACTTCTGAAGAACTCTCTACAGGTCCCTGCTATTAACCAGATACTAATAACGTATTGAACGACATAGTAAAGTGTTAAACAACAAATATAAATGTTTGGATGTATACAATACATTGTGTGCAGAAAATGTTTGCTTACACCACAAATATTATAATATAATATTGGTCATGCTTTCATCAAAATAACAAACAACGGTTTATCACAGTCTGAAATCAAACAAAAGCACAATCTCAGTATGAACACAGTCACTGAGTACTGTCATTTCATTTTCACATATGATTTTCATTGCATGATATAAAGTCGCAATTGCGAGTTATAAAGTCCGAATTCTGAGAAAAAAAGTCAGTCTTTTTTCCTTAAAATTGAACTTTATAACTTGCAATTGCAAGTTTATATCTCACAATTCAGAGAAAAGATTTCAGAATTGCTAGATATAAACTCGCAATTGCGAGAAAAAAAGTCATAATTGCAAGTTTATATCTTGCCATTCTGACTTTATAACATGGAATTGCAACTTTATATCACGCAATTCTGACTTTATATCTCACAATTGTATTGCATGATCTAAGCCTGCAATTGTGAGATAAAAAGTCGCATTATCTTTTAAAATGTTTTATTCTGTGGCGGACACAAGCATCCATGCATTTCAATAAGTTATTACCAGTTATTTCCAGGATGTGAGCGCTCTGCTATGGAGTGAAGAACATGTTTTTCTTATAGTTGAAGCTTTTGTGTTTTCGCTCGTGACTGAAATCAGAGTTGTAGTGCAGTCAAGACATTTAATGAATTGTCCCTCAGCCACAACAAAGAGATTGTTTTATTTTTTATACCGACAGTATTACAAAGTGGGAAGGTGGGATGTGTCCTAGAAGTGGGTCATGGGAACTGCTGAACAGATTTAAAATTGCCTTGCTATAATTTAAAGGCATATGTATTTCCCAATGGTGCAAAAAGGCGAGCAAACCAACATCCCACAAAGACGTTTCTCCTCAGTCGTCTATCCACTGCTTCAACACATACACCAGCAAACCTAGAGAACGCTAGTCCAGTCCTCAAACACCTGGAAAAGACCTCGCCATGGTTTGATGGATTACTGCTGCTGTACCCGTGTGATCTCATGAGTATTCCTGTGTATTTCTATGCAAAGTGTGTTTTACCTCTCGTATGATTACTGAAACGTACAACACTGATGTATGACAGTAAAAGCATAAATTATTTACCTATGAACTACTCTACAGACGTACAAATGTGTACGAATCCTTATTTATGAATTTTAAAAATCGTGGCATTAATATTTGGATTCTATTTTGATTTAATCATCATATCAATAGATTCCATCCGAAATTGCGATATTTAACTTCAAATATCGCATAAAACATTTGCAAATAAAGCAGCGTTTCCATCCAATGTGTTCAGGAGAACAAAATCATCACTTCCTGGGAAAATGCCTCAAAATATCAGTAATAAAACTGTAAGTTTCTGCATTGTGGCTCTTTTTCCCTCCATCATAAACGAGTGTGTGTCGAGCGTCAGAGAAACTCAATAAACACTGTCATGATCTCTAGCGTTCGGATGCTGGTGTTCGGGAACACACTCGTGTGTGTGTGTGTGTGTGTGTGTGTGTGACGCTTCTGGAGGGAATTTAACCAAATCATCCTCATCACACACTTTGACTTTCAGAAACACCAAACCAACATCAGAGATGCTGCGATGCCATTGGTCCGCTGGTTACTCCAGTTATCCAATCACAGCTGACGCTGAGGAAAAGTCACGTGTGTTTTATGTTGCGCATCGAGGGATTTATTCAGTATATGTGTTTCCATTTTCGTTTATGCACATGTGTTCTTATTAAATAAAAAAATATAGTTTCATATAGAATTGTAGTTATATTCTATTTATAGAACAAATGTTTTTAAATGAGCATTTCTGCAGTTTATGCACATCTTTGGAAACATAGCTAATGCTTTTTTTCATATCTAATAAACACTTTTACACGTGTTTATTACATTTCACATTTAATAAACACAGTTGTAATATTTCGCTCTTTTCTGTGACTCGTTTTGAAGGATAACATCATGTTAAACAAGCTTTAAACCTCTGTAATCGTTTAACCATTATTTATCATGTCATTTTTATGTTGCCGTATAGTCCGTATAGTCGTATATGCCATGACTGACAATTAAACCATAAAACACATTAAAAATGTGTTGTAATCCAAATCTTTAGAATCCATATGTTTGCAAGGAACAGACTAATTTTTTGCAATAAATAAATTATTGTTTAAATTTGTTTAAAATATCATCTTGGCTTGATTTTTTTTTTTGTCAGTACATTACAGAAAATATGATGAATATTTTAAAAAGACATAAAAAATGTAACTAAATGTTTCTTAAGTGAAACAATATTAGGTGAAAATTATACTATCATATAGCTAATTTAGCTTCTATTTATGGTGAAATAAAAAAAATATATACATTTACCTACAAATCTATTTTCCCGCCATTGACAGAATTTTCTGTCTTTTCCGTGTTGTCACTGTTATACTGTAGGTGGCGCTATTACACATTTTCTGAAAGTGTACAGAATCTCCTGATCAAAACACAGACAAACAAAGAAGAAGCAGAAAAAGCAACAGAAGCATTGCTTACTTCAACCGTTAAACGTATAACTGGAGATGTGGTGGAAAGACTTTAGTTTTTGTGGACGTGGTTCAGGCTTATGTTTATGTGCATGTAGTATTGCTGATGAATATTTCAATCTGGCCCTCTGACAGGAGCTCGTTGTGTGTTCAGACACGGGTGCGGTCCGGTGCACTTCCGGCTGAAGCGCGGCATCACAGGGACCGTCAGACAGAGTTCACATCTGTGTGAGAGGACATCACTGCGCTCTCAGACACACACACACCGGCACACACACAGCACGACACAAAACACTCTCTCTCCGTCTTTACAAACAAACACTGCTTTCAAATGAGAAGAGTTGAGAGCCAGATTCAAACCCGCATCAGCACATACAACAGCTTTCACTACTAAAAGATGAACACTGGGAAAATAAGTCACTGGGAAAATAAATGGTTTGTTTTGTTTTCAAATCTTATTGTATGAGGGCGTTCGTTTACTTCACACTCGGGCGAAACGTCCCCAATACTGATACAAATACTGTTATAAAGACAGAATGTGGAGTTTATTTCTCGCAATTGTGACTTTATATCACGCAGTTGTGAGAAAAAAGTCAAAATTGCAAGATAAAAAGTCGCAATTACCTTTATTATTTTTAATTCTGTGGCGGAAACAAGCTTCCATACTAAACAATATCTAACTTCTAATCAAATATTTGTGTCCAATAAATATGTTCATTTTAAAAATACAGTAAAAAAAGAAAGAATTTACAGCAAACATTATGCCTCAATAGTTTAATATGACTTTATAATAGTAACAATAAATATGATATTTTATGACATGATATGATATGATATGATAAATATCATCCTTTGGTCACACTTTAGTTCAGGGTCCAATTCTCACTATTAACTACCTATTAACTATGAATTTTGCCTTAATAAATGACTAATTACTGCTTATTAATAGTTAGTAAGGTACTTGTTAAGTTTAGATTAAGGGATGTAGAATATGGTCATGCAGAACAAGGCATTAATATGTGCTTAATAAGTACTAATAAACAGCCGACATCCTAGTAATATGCATGCTAATAAACAACTATAGTTCATTGGACCCTAATCTAAAGTGTTACCCATATTTTATAACTTGATTATCTTTAAGGTGGACATCCAACTAAATAAATCTGAATCGAAACATGTCTTGTCAACAACTGAGATACTATTTCAGCCTACGTTTCATGTGTTACATGCCATTTCTTTTTAATTATTTGTCATAATTTCTGAGTGATAACTGCTTTAAGAAAAGCCTACAACAAATGTTTCGCTTTTGAATCCACAACCGTCTGACTCGAGCGTCATCAGTTTGTCTTCTCTTTCACTGTCCTGTTGTTGTGCAGGATGTCTGTCCTGATGTTGCATTTTGATAACTAGGAAAAAATCATACATTGTTTAAGTTTCTATAAAAGTTACTTCTGTAATAGTTCACGATTGGCTCTTTGACGAAAGACATTGTTCACTTACTTACGTGTTCATGGAAGGCCAGCAGAATGTGAAATCCCTCTCTCTCAATCGAATCACAATCCATTATAGATGTGGCAGTAAATAAGTGATGAGAGATCAGCATGAGAGCATTACACCTGCTATGGAAATCTAAAAGAGTCTCAGACTCCCCGGTGTAAAACCACACTGCAAAAGACCTCCAGCCAGAGGAACATGAAGAAAAGTCCAACACAACAAATCTCACTAAACGAATAAATGACCACACGCACTCTCAAAGCGGACCGAGCTGCTAATGGACGCTATTGAAATGAATGCTTTCAGCAAATGCAAGGCATTTGTCATCAGTCACAGATGATTTACTTCTCTTTGGCCCACATAGTTATTTTGTAGAGCACAAAAAAACTCATAAAAAACATCCTAATTTTGGCTGTTACTCAAAAATGCCCCTGCTACAAATTAGCCACAGCTGTCTCAATCAAACGGCCAAACGCTGAAGCGCTCTCATTAATTGTTACTGTGTGTGTGTGTGTGTGTGTGTGTGTGTGTGTGTGTGTGTGTGTGTGTGTGTGTGTGTGTGTGTGTGTGTGTGTGTGTGTGTGTGTGTGTGTGTGTGTGTGTGTGTGTGTGTGTGTGTGTGTGCAGTCAAGACAGCCGGCAGTTTTAGTCCGCTAAGAGCCGCTTCAAAGAGCGAGCTAATTTAATTACAAATGAGTTGATTGGCTGGGCTCCATTTTAACACCACCTGCTTTTGACCAATCAGACATGGATGTGTGTGACTGACGGAAAGTTGACGATCACTGTCTTCCAGTTCCTGGCAAGGCCGAAGGTTTTGCAAACTCATCATCTGCACACTGCGATACAAGACTTTCACTCGCCTGATCAGGGTTGCGTCGTCACTAAATTTATCATATGCACAACGTCATTTTAAACGTTCAAGAGATTTAAAGCATTCATTTCTGAGAGACTTGTACCCAGAGCGCACACACATAAAGCCGTCTCTCAAACATCTCATGGATACCAAACTGAGTGCTTTTCACAGATTATAGAGCGTAAACGGTCAGAAACGCACAAAATTGCGTCAAAATGGCGGTCTTGGTGAGTATTCACATAAACACAGTCGTCGAGGTCTTAAGAGAGCATAAACAGTTGAGAAAGAAAACACGTGTATCAGTATATTGGATCCGTGCATTCGCTCTTAAAGTGACAGCAGCCTAATATTCCTGCAGCTGTCTGTCATTAATGTTAATCGAACAACAAAAGATAGCAAGAATAATTAATCTTTATTTAATTTATACAATTAAATATTCAATTTATTTCTATAGTATTCCTGTACCTGAAGACTTAGGGCCTTTCTCAATCTGTGTTCTTGTCTGTTCTTGTGTTCTTGTGAAACGTCATCTTTTGTGGCCCAAGTACTGTCCCAATACACAAGTTTGCATTTTGGCAAGATTGTTTAAAAATCCCGGAAGTGTTCTTGACACGCTCATTTAACCGAGGATGCATCGGTTGGTAACTTGTGTGAACTTGATGGCAGAAATATCCCAGCATTCATTTCGGCATTCGAGGAAGGAGCGGGAAGCAGAGAGAGGCAGGTCAGTAAGTCCGTACGCTGTTTCATCACTAAATTCACTTCTGAGAACATTTGATGTGAGAAATCAACTGTGTAGATTTCAAATATTGGCATTTTTACTAAAATTTATGGCGAATCTAAAATGCGCTCAAACGTTTTCGGAAGTGAGAATCTCCATAAGCGCACGCGGGTGTAACGTTAGCTAGCGAGCCAACCGACCCACAGACTCATCGTCTCAATTCTTCCAAGAACAACTAGCAAGAGCGTTCTCCCCAAGAACACAAGCCCGTTCTTTGTAGCATTCTTGGTTTTGAGAAACACCCTTAGACTTGCCTGAAAACCTTAATGCACTCTTTATTTCATTTGTATTTGTGCTTCTGCTTGTGATTTGTTTATTTGTTCTTGTTTACTGTTTTGTTTTTTGTTTTTGTAAATTCAATTTAAGGTTGAAATCAAGCTTCCTTGTGCTGTGTGCGCAACAAAACCACCTCAGTGTAAAAACACAAATGGATTGAGTGAGCAAATATTTTAGGTGAGATGCAGAAAATGTAATCCCTGGTTATCTTTCGGTTCATAACAAAACCGTTGCAGAACAGATTAAACCATGCTGGGATATCATTGTAATTAAATCAGATATGGACATTTGATGTAGAGTGCAATAAAGCAGGATAATTAATCAGTTTAAAAAGGCTATTATTCACCTGTATGTGCGTGAAGTCTTTGAGGTGAAACATTAACTCACTCCTGTACGTCCTTTAATCATCAGCCGATCTCTTCTCTGTGAACTCTAAAGATGCGTGATATAACAATAGATGATGGTAATGCACAATTTCAGCTTGTGATCTAATAAGAAGACAATGCAACTAAGCTACTTTAAAGCTACTGAAAAATGTAGTTAATGTAGTTAAGTTAGTAGCGTTGCTGCTTGTAGTTATTACTCCCCAACACTGTGTTTATAAGTGTTCTTGTAAGTGTTCTTGTACTGCCAGAGAGAATGATGGGAAACTTTCAGTCACTCAAGTCTGCGTTGAAGTTTAAAAGACAAGACTAAGTAATATTATCAGTTTATCCGCACTGACACTATCAGATGAGAACAAAATTTGAACTGAATTTGAACTTGCTTCATAATTGATGAACGTTACACGGTGTATTGAAGTGAACTGAATCAACCCAGAACTGAACTGATCTTATGACTTCTGTAGAGCTGATTTATAGTCGAAATTTAATTTGTTTCATAATTGATGAAGTTATTGAAGGGAACTGAATCAACACTGATCTGAACCGATCTAAATAATGACTCCATTGTCTTATGTAGAGCTGCTTTACAGTTGAAAGTGAATTTGTTTCATAAATTGTGAATTTTACAACATTGACACTTTCCTGTTTATCATCGTAAAGCTGCTTTCAAACAATCTGTATTGCAAGCGCTATACAATTATATATGACAAACTATTGAATTGCATTTTCCAACAAGCTTTATCACAAATCTTCATCAACCATTTACAATCTACACTAAACTCTGCAGTCAACAAGCACAATAAAAACTGCTAATCTGCTCTCAGCATGATTCATCTTTCCCGAAGTAAATAAAAGCACCTTTAATTTGCATTCGTCACATAAATATGATGATTCTGACAGGTGTAAAGGTGACATGAGACTGAATCGCTTAATCACAAACCCTGCTGAAAGAGTGACCGGGGAATCTCTAATGGACCAAACACCTTCAACAGTCGTTCTGTTCTGTACGTATCTCTCTCTCACACACACACACACACACACACACACACACACACACACACACACACACACACACACACACACACACACACACACACACACACACACACACACACACACACACACACACACAGAGAGAGAGAGAGAGACTCACAAATGCATTACTTTGGTGAAAGTCGTCCAGAAAGCTCCAGTCTATTCTCCGGCAGCCATGATATTATGAGTGCACTTCCCGGATGGAGCCGTCATCAGGGAGCACTAAAAGCAAATTCTGACCCTGTTGATCATCAATAATGCATAAGAAACCAGGGTTAAAAGAAGTGCACCGGCGAGCAAAAACATAATTCATCCAGAAGGCACGGGGAGAACGGCACGCTCTTGTCTTATAAAGTTTAAATGAGCCTGGAGGCTCGTCCATGTAGCTGTCCACATGCGTTACGGCATTAGCTCAATTACTGATGCCTGCACGCCTGACTGCATCGGGACCGTCCCGTCTGACTGAGGACGATCTCAGACAGAGGAGCACTGAGCGTGTTTGGCCATGCGTCACAGGACCAACATGTTCTGTAAGCATGGCACACCTGGATGACCTGTTGTATTTGTCTAAGGCCTTGTCTACACAAATACATTTTTGGTTTGAAAACGCTTTTTCTCTCTGTTTTGGTCTTCCGTCCAGAGACGGCGTTTTTATTAACGAAAATTAATCTTTTTGAAAACTCTCCAAAGTGGATAACTTTGAAAGCGCTGTTTTCGTGTTGTAGTGTGGACTGTGAAAACGGAGGTATTTAAAAACGATGACGTAAGTTTAGTCATGTGACGCATATTGTACCAATAAATATTCATGTTTATACCGGTATTGTCTGTCATGTGCTGTTCACTTTCACACAGTTACTAAGATATGTCACTTCACACACTCTTCATATCACAGTCCTGCAAAGATGACCGAAAACTCACTCGCATTTGCTGTCCTGTGGAAATACATCAGAGCAGTTTTAGCGTTTTACACCAAACATATAATGGTGAGTGAGAGCGACCCGGACGATCAGTGAATGCTGTGATATTAAGATAAATAAAATAACCCTGTTAGAAGAATTGCGCGATAACTTTATTATTTATGATCTTATTACCTTATGTATCATCTCCGTAAGCTTTTATGAGGTTTAATGCATGCGCGGTAAGGTAGATTTAGCTAATTTAGATTAAGATTTAGTAGATTTAGTGAAAACGCTAGTGTGGACGGAGGGTGTTTTTAAAACAAAAAAACGTTTTCAAAAGTATCCGGATTAATGTAGACGTAGCCAAAGAGTTCAGCGCACTGCATCCCACAACACAACATGCTCAACCTTTAAGATCCAGTGCGTCGAATGAACTGCAGTAAATATGAGCTGCGCTTTTGACACTTATTATTTGATCAGACTGAACAAAACGATTAATACGACACACACTGAATAGGACAATTGACAGTTTCTGCAAATGTCGCGACCCACTGCGGGGCGAGACGATGAGATTTTAAACCGTCTCATGATCTTTTCCATGATCTAACTCCGGTTTTTTTCAGCAATGAATCCGTCTTAACTCCTGGTCAAATGATGAGTCAAGCTGACGCTGGTTCTGCATAAAGTATTACCAGACATCCCAAGTCTCCCGGGAGTCCAAGTTCTGGGAGTCTCCCGCATATTGATAACGGCTCCCTGATGCCCGCAAATTAGTTAAAATCTCCCGGAATCTAGAGCTTGCGAGCTCCAAACCGTGTAGCGCACGCTCGGCACGCATTACCTACCGGAAATGACTTCTTGCAGGTTGGGATGTCTGTATTACTCTAAAAAGATTTTTTACTCAAACCTTTAAAACCTTAAATGTTAAAGGGGTGGTTGATTATGATTTCACTTTTCTAACATTTTAATTAGTGTGTAATGTTGCTGTTTGAGCACAAACAACATCTGCAAAGTTACAGCGCTCAAAGTTCAAAGCAAAGGGAGATATTTTCTTTTACAGAAATCAAACAGCAAACGGCTGGTAGAGACTACAACGAGCTTCTTCACGGGTTAGTGACATCACAAACCCTAACATTTACATAAACTCTGCCCCCAGAACACGATTTATAGATTATCATGACAGAATATGCTAATCAATGATCATCATTCATCAACTAACCGTTCAGAAACGTCCTGTTGCTTCTACATGTTGTCTTTTCTTCTTGAGTCTCTCCATCTTCGTTCGACTCCGCTTTAAACATAAAAGACTAAAAATGTTTGAAATGTTCAGAGAGAGTGTGTGTGTGTGTGTGTGTGTGTGTGTGTGTGTGTGTGTGTGTGTGTGTGTGTGTGTGTGTGTGTTTGTGTGTGTGTGTGTGTGTGTATGTGTGTGTGTGTGTGTGTGTGTATGTGTGTGGTAATCGGAGCTGCAAACACACACACAAGCTCTTGAAGCTCCGCCCCCTGTGCGCTGCAGCTCATTTGCATTTAAAGGGCCACACACAAAAACGCCACGTTTTTGCTCGCCCTCAAAAAGTGACAACTTTAACATGCTATAAAAAATATCTGTGGGGTATTTTGAGCTTAAACTTCACATACACACTCTGGGGATATCAGAGACTTATTTTACATCTTATGAAAAGCGCATCATAGGACCCCTTTAAAAAAAAGTTACATTTTAGCTGTTTCATTGTTTCTACCACATTAGTACAATTAAAATGTACAAGTGTATGATTCTTTAGATATTTATGATTATGTTAATGCATCTTAACTCTTTCCCCGTCAGCATTTTCTAAGGAAAAGTTGCCAGCCAGAACAAGAATTTGTTTTTATCATTTTCATAAAACTTTCATGGCCCCAAGAATATTTGGTTGTATGAATATGTGAACAGTCAATATGTGAAATGGAGGAACAGAGCATCTGCTTTTAAACAACAACAAAAAAGTTTTTTTGCTTCATTCTTGAATGTGGATAAGTTTCATAAAAAACAACAACATTTTGAACAAAAGCTTGAGAAAATTTCTCCTATAACTCATGGCTTGAGGTCCTAGTCCTGAAAAAAGTTAAAGAACCCTGGCTTGGTTCATTCGTCAAACAGGAAATGAAAGGTGAAGTCAAGTGCAAACTGACTATTAAAATCCATGTAAAGATGTTTAGAAGTATTAATGCCACTCTTCTCTAAACCGCAGCTTTACACCTATAGCCAGTCTGTCTTCTCACACGGCACTTGAGGGCAAATCACAAATTCTGACAGTTTGTTAATGAACTGTCCGTATTAATATGCATTACCTGACTACAGATGTTAACACAGCCTTGAGTATGTACCAAAACTGAGAAAGTCTTCATGCAAGTATCTCACATTGAAGAAGAGAGGCCCTGTAGATCCAACGGAAAAAAGAGTTTCAAGTCTTCAGGCAATCCTGCATTTGCATTTATTCAGAGCTGTCAGATTTCAAGTGTCTTGTATCTGAACTAAGGGCCGCTTAATATGTTTTAAGACCCCCTGCGGTGCGCGAAACGATCAATGACACAGCGTACGTGACAGTGCTCAGCTCGGGGAGGGGGTTTCATAATGCTTAATGCAGACGCGAATAAATCAATACGGCCTTTGAAACACAGCTGAGGGACGACAAACTTGTTTATCATAGCAAAACCAAGCGTTTTTCCAGCAAAACAAGCACAATGAGCTAAGCTGTAAACACTGTCAAGCTGAGAGCATTATACATTTCCCAGCGTGGCTGTGAGCGGAGAACGATCCCATCCGCCACTGCATCACACACACGTCTCGCACGTACTTCTGTCTGTATAGTGCGTGCAGGAGTTCAGGGAAACACAGATACAACGTCAGAAAGATAAATATCAAGAGAGAGGTTAAAAGGTGGAGACACAATTGTCTGTTTGGTGAGACCTTGTTTTTAGACTATAGACACACTGCACATTGTCTTGACATTTCCTTAAAGTGGGAATGAAGCAGTCGAGTCAAGTTAACATTATATAGAAAATGGATTTCCACTCTGATCAAAAATACGGTTATACTTTATTTTGATGCTCCCCTTTAGGCAATCTGTTGACTATAAGTAACGTTACACCTCCATGTCAGCTAACTCTCATTAGAATGTTAGTTCAGTATTAGTAGACTGTTGGGTTTGGGTTAATAAGTGAACATACTTGCCAAGTTTATTATGGTCAGTAGAATGTTTGTTGGGGAGATTCAGAATAAAGTGTTAACAGATATTAAGCAGACAGTCTACCAATACACTAATGAGAGTGAGTTGACATGTTGGTGAAACGTTACATATTGTCAACAGAATGTCTATTATGTCTATTTATCCATGAACATCACCAATGTTTCAAATGAATGTTTTTCATAATCTTGAATCAGAATAACTTCCCCTCCCTCTTGCAGCATCTCTTCTTTTCTCTGATGATGAGGGCGGGGCAACCTGTCACTCACATGATATCAGCCAATAGCAAAACACAACCATCCAATCAATTCCCCACAGACAAAATCAAGCCCCGCCCACATTTGTTCTTGTTCTAGAAGCAGTTTCACTCGGATATACGGCACAATAGGGAATAAAAGACGAGTGCAACTTCACTTTTTGCTGACTTTAAAGGTGCATTCAGTAGTTCACTAGCCAGCATTAGCATTGCTGATGTTCATGTACTTTAATTACAATGGTGCGCCATCTATAACCACATATTTAGTGTATATGATTGTGACGAGAAGCAGGGTGGAGCGAGTGATAATAATCTGGTCTCGAGTCCCACGGAGGAGCTCTGGAAGGATAAAAGGAGGAGTGACGGCAGTGAAGGGTGAGAGAGGACCAGGCCTGGACTTCATGTTGTTGTTGTTTTGTTTAAGTTTATGCTGCAGTTATTTTGTGCAGTTTCGTTTTGTTGTTTGTTTATTTTGAGACAAAAAATGTACGTTGAACTTCACCGGTTCCCGCCTCCTTTTTCCCTGAACTTGAACACTGATACAATTACTATATTTAATAAAATCATAGATGGATGCTGCCTTATTGAGACATTACTTGTCACTCTCCCTATACCCGTTCTTTACTTTATTTCCAGTATTAAATGTCATTTCTGATATATTCTTAATGTTTTAATTAAAATAAACATCTCTCCAAGCTGATATGTGATGGGAAAAGTTTGGACAAAGCCACCGGCACTCACCTTACTCTCCACACCACTGCTCCTGTTATCAGACTGGTTTGTTTTGTAATTTCGTGTCGACAATGGTGTGTAGAGTTAATGTAAATAGCCACTGCCAACAAATCAGGCTATTTGCATTTGTTGTAAATAGACACTCAGAAAAAAAAAAAAAACTCAAAAAACCAAAACACATGTTACACATTTTGTATAGTCTTATATTGAAAGATGGTTAGGTACATTATACATTATATCTACATTATAGTGTAATGTAAAAAAAAAACATTGTGGCTGATTGATCAATCATTGAATCATTGTTTGCATATTAAATGGGTAAAATGTCACAGGACATGTATTAGCACACGGTTTAAAGAGGCTGACTGATCATGTCCATGGTTGTAGACTGTCTGCCCTCATCCAAAATCACAGCATACAATATACAACAGTCAAATTATCAAGGCCATCAGTATTCATAATTTGCCTCCCAGCTCAAAAATGCTGAAAGGGAGATGTGTGTTAGAATAAGCTTGAATGTAATGTTGAGAACAGAGGGAGTTCTCACATGAGATGAAGTCCACAAATATGCAACTGTAAATAGACACAGAGGACTAATACTATGTACACACGTTTTCCTCTGCTTTTACGTGTCACAGTGGAAATATAATGAAGTGACTGGTGTCCTCAGAACAGCTCATTCAAACATCGTTAGTAACAGTGAACGCTTGACTTGTGTTTCTCATTATGTTGCTTTGTTTCATGTCTTAGCGTGGCGTGTGATTAATGCACAGGTAGCCGTGAGCACATGTCAGAGCAGCGTTAATAGACGCCGTGTGCTATTAGTAGTTAGCCTTCATCAGCACTTTCAAACTCACCAAGAGACACGCAGGAAAAACACCAAACAACAGCATCCAAAAAGTTGAGGAACTTAAAAAAACAAGGTGACCTACTACAATCAATTTAAAGTCCCTCTGTGGTTAAAAAACAGCTTTTAATGTTGTTTATATGTTTATGTGGTGTTTTTAATATGCTTTAAGACAAACCATGTGTAAATTCATAAGTCGACAGCATTGCTGAGTATTTTCTCCTTAAAACTGCAGTGAACCAAAGACAGTCTCAAAAACACGGTTTGAAATCGCTGGTGTTTCTGACGTCACAAACTACCTTGTAACCAATCAGATCAACGTGTGATCGTCAACGAGTGGATCTCTGAGCTGAGTGAGTGAGTGGAGGCGGGGCTAATTTGCATATTCATAGAGCCACGTATACTAAATGAGGCAAGGGTTACATTCAAGATATTTTAGACATTAAGGCAAAAAACGTTTAAATATGTCATTTTAGTATTCAAAGATGAGTTTTAAAGGGGTGGTAAAACACGATTGCACTTTTCTAACTTTAGCTAGTGTGTAATGTTGCTGTTTGAGCATAAACAACATCTGCAAAGTTACAGCGCTCAAAGTTCAAAGCAAAGGAGATATTTGCTTTTAAAAAATTCAGTTTCTAAGGACTACAGCAAACAGCCGGTTTTGGACTACAAAACATTCATCCGGGGTTGCTGACGTCAGCATATCCCATTATTTACATAAACCCCTCCTCCGAGAATACTTAAGCGGGGCGAGGTCATTATATATTGCAGTTTTGGAGATGAGTTGTCGCAATGCCGTCGAAACGCTGCTGTTATTTTCATCCCGGTTGCAGGTCCACTTTGTTCAGCCTTATAGGGACGAGGGAGTTAGGGATCAATGGTTAAAATTTATTTTTAACTCGGTCCCTCATAATTATGACCGAAATCTCGCTCTCTGTGCTGCACATGTTACGGAGGAAAGCTTTCACAATCTTGGCAAGTTCAATGCAGGATTCACACAACGGCTTGTCCTGAAAGATGGAGCAGTTTCAACTTTAAGAACAGAAGCTGTTGTTTACGGGCCACAACCTGTAAGTATGATTTATTTTTCGTCGATGAGTTTTCCTGTAATAGTTTGTATAGTTAATTGTACGTTGTAGCAAGGAAGTAAACAAATGACAACGCTGTTTGACTCTGCTGGTTTGTTAAATTCTCATTCATACTTAACGTTATCCGACTGTCACAGAGTGCTCAGCAGCGCCTCCCTCTGGCCTCATCCGTTCCCTATCTCCGGAATATTAAGACTGCATTTCCCATCTCTCCCTCCGAGTATTATCCATCCCCATCCCTGCCTGGTTTATCTAATTATCCCCATCACCGTCACCTGTTCATCTTTACCTTCCCTTTATATGGACTCTGTCTTTGACTGTGACTTTGCGAAGTCTTGATTTGCTCAGCTGTCAGTTCCAAGCGTAATTCTCCTGTCTCTAGTTATCTGGTACTTTGATCTCTGCCTGGACTCTAGTTTTGTGAACCTTTGCTGCCTACCCTGACCCTAGCCGGAATATCGTTACGAACTTTGGATTGCCCCTTTACCTGCACAGTTTATGTCTGCCTATCTCTGCTTCATTGCATGTGTGAATAAAATACTGCGAATGGATCTCAACGCCTCTACAACTCTACATTACACCGACAAACACCTAACATTACAAAGGTTTTTTTTTTTATATCTCAACAGCGAACTTGGAACCGGTTCTGCTCGATCATCTTCACTAACGTTTCCCCGGGTCCGATTGGTTTTATTGACGCCATTGTTTATAATACACCGAAGCACAAAGTACCGGTAAAGGTACAGGGCGTGACGTTTCCGGAAAAACGTGCTCTAGACGGTTAGCGAATCACAACACACTGGGCCAGCTAACCAATCTGAGCCCATTGCTTAGTTTTGAGGGACTGGCTTCACAGAACCCGGAAACCATCAGACCGCTTTTACAAGGAGGGGAAGAGCAGTGTAGAATAAAGGTAAAATATATGAAAAATAATGCAATTTAAAAAAAACGAAGTATGAACACTTGTTACAGTGCACCCCACAAACACAATCAAGCCTTCGAAAAAATGTGTTTTATACCACCCCTTTAAAGGATAAAATGATTGACTACAGGGGGACTTTAAGTTAACTCAACTGACAACTCAAATACTTTTGTTCATCTAATGAGCAACATATAGTCCATTAAATTAAAACAAAAATATATTCTCAAGGCAAATAAAGAGTAATCACTCTTTCACCTGTATTTTTGATTTTTAAAGCCAACTACTGTGCATGATTATGTGAGGCAAAAATACAGTATATAACCATGCTGGGCAAATAAATGAAATCCAACAGTTGAACGATGAGATGTACATATTCCTAAACACACGCTGATGATCAACAGATGTGAATTCAGTAAATATATGAACCCTTTACCAGCAGCATAAATGAAGCCAGTATGTGTATTAATACATGTTGAAACTAACATGAACAAAGATTAATAAATATTGTTCATTGTTAGTTCATGACATGAACTTCACGCTACCTAATGATAACAAATGGAACCTTATTGTAAATTGATACCAAAAATGACATTACAAAATCTTTCTAGAGACTGAGAGAGTCTGTGTTGATGAAACAGTCACGGCTCTCATGTTAGCATCATCACGACAAACGTACCAGATTATATTGTTCACTTTGACATATCCAGTGTAAACTGCCTCAAACAGTTGTGGCGAATCATGTCAAAAAGAGCAGATATGTTGGATAGGTTTATTATAAGCGATACGCTTTTGTTCGCTCAAGTCAATCTTACTCATGACACAGAGCAAACAGCTAAAAGTATTGCTACCTGCTAAGTATTGAACCTGTTGAAACATGCCTTCACAAGCGCCAGTGAGAGCTGTGATTGTGATGTATGAGTTGGGAAGGCACGTTTGCAAAATATGCTGTATGTTTGTAATTCCGCTACTTTCTCAGAAAATACATACTTCATAATTAAGAAAGCTATCAGTAACATCTACATGCTCATATCAGGATTAAATGCTCAGTCATATGAGCTACATGGCGGTCTCCACTAAACGGCCCCATTAGACGGCTTATCACGGAGACTGATCCGTATCTTCCTATAGGGCAACAGAGACAGATGGACCTCATGAATCTAAACAATAGGGCTCCGGTGGAGCGTGTGACACGCGATAAGAGCAGATATTATCAGCAGACACCCTGTTTCCCCAGAAGAGCACAGAAACGTCAGGTCTCACCGTCAGTGACTTCACATTCACGTCTGGAGATGCTGTTATTCACGCTCAGGCTCTGGGGATCGACTGCTTTGCATTTCTTCATCTGTGTGCCAGTCTTCACAATGCTCATATAATCAGGAACATTAAGGGAAAGACAACGAATCTGTTCAACAGATTCAACAGATTCCTACTTGCTAAGATACAGATAATACACATAGAAATACATACTACGCATAAATACCGGGTATGATAGTGTATCTTTAATTCAGCTGAATTCATTGGTACTGAAATAGTTTCACTGAGCTTGTCGATGCGTGTGATACTGCCTTCGATGTTAGCAGATGCCCGGACGGCATTCACATCAGGATAAATGCTGTCTCGGCAGGTTTGCAAGAGATTAGACATGTGCTGGTATTCGGTAATACAGTAATTTGTGGTGATGAACATGCACAGTATTGTTATGTTGGGCAATCATTTCTAGAACAGATTTTATCTTACATGCAGAAACCCATTTTTGTTCCCCAAAGAACCTTTGAGTGATCAGCTTTTTTGTTTTTTTTCTTAGTGTGAAAAACATTTGAATATGAAGAACCATTTCCCACTATAAAGAACCTTTTGTGGAATGGAAAGGGTCCGTGGATGTTTAAGTCCCTCCGTAGTCAATAGTTTTATCCCTTAAAACACATTTTTCATAACTAAAATGAAATATTGAAAACAAAATTCCCAGTGAAAACAATTTCTTCATGCCTTAAAATAGCTTGAATGTAACTCTACACCATTGCTTCATTTAATATACGCGGGTCAATGAATATGCAAATTAGCCCCGCCTCCACTCACTCACACCAGCTCAGAGTACCTGATCCACTCACTCAACTTTAGTCAGTTCATTATAACATAATATACATCATATATATAATTCACCCGCTATATTGCTATATGTACCCGATTTTTCTTGTCCCCCAGAGCATGATAAGAATAATAGTAAAATCCTTGCACGCTGACGGGATTGGTCATATGCTTGTGACATCAGAAACACCAGCGATTTCAAGCCACGTTTTTGAGTCTGTCTTTCTTCACTGCAGTTTTAAGCAGAAGATACTCAGAAATGGTGTTGACTTGAATTTGCACATGGTTTGTCTCAAACCACATTAAAAACACCACATAGACTTTCTTTTTTTCATCAGGGGACTTTAACAATTCTTCATGAAACTATCAATGCCAATAAACAATCTTGATGTTTAATAGTGTAATTCTTAATTTGTTTCCAAGCAGAAACATTAAATTTGGTGGTTCACAGCTAAAAAATAAGCTTCAATTAGTATTGTTTCAACCAATGAGAGTTTATTTGATCAGTTCTCAATATTGTATTCTTGTCATAATAATAATCAGACCAGTGCTCTGAAATCCCAATCATTTCTCCTGCAAGATCTTGTCCTCGTACCAGCGGCGTCTCTGGCTTCAGTCTGGGTTTCTGACCCAGAGCTGTGGTCAACATCTGGCCATCAGACAGCAAACATCTGTTAGTCTCAGTACAACATCTCTGTTAGTCCCAACACATCTCGCGCGCTCCTGCGTGAGAGGAAGGCCTTCTGATTTAGATATCAATACAAGTGAAGTTCAAACTAAACTAATCTAAAATAGCTATGCTTAAAACTAAATAAAACTAAATAAATGTAGGGGAGAGCCGGGACAGTTGAAACACTTTTCAAATAAACGTTGTTTTTTTAAGATAAGTTTACAGATAGTTTTTTTGTTTTGTTTTGTGATCAACAACTCACATGTGTGTACTCTTACTATCATGTGTTATTCGGTACAAATATAGAATGATTTAAGTAATAATTGACTTTGAACGGTAGTTGTGCTTTGTTTCACACACGGGTAGAACGGATGAAACATAACAGTTTAAAGCCAACTATTCATCTAATGCTTGTTTTTATGAACAATACCTGACAAGTAACTTATGTACATATTGTTACAAACATATTTTGTAATTTATTTAAATTTAAAGGTTCATATTAACCATTTTTGTTCTGTCGCCCAATAGACAATAGGTGATAATAAGCCTATGCGCATTTTCGTAATCTTTCTAATAGGCTATTTTGAAGAAGACCGACAAATCAGTTTACAATTCATTTTCTTACATTTCTTCCTTGAGTCATATTGAGTGTTTGCTAGTTGAATAGCCTGTTATTATGAACATAACACAATTATGAACGTCCAGACAGCGCCTCCTGCCAGTTAAACCTGTTTTGCACAAAAAAACTCTGATAATGCACACTTAAGGGTATGTTGCAGCACTAATACACCTGCCGTATTATTATCATTACAATGGCACATGAAACTATAAATATAACTTGTCAGTCAAAAAAAAAAAAGAACCGCACGAAAGAATTCACTAATCGCACTCAAAAACAGTTTTCCAGCTCTAACTTTAAAACGGCATGACGTAAAGAGGAAATGTTTTCGCGGGTCTGGTCAGCATTGCTGCTGTACGTGCTGACGAAATTTGACGTACATGACGTGAGTGGTTTTCAAGGACATCTCAATGCTTCATCCGTCCCGCGTTTCAATTGTCCCTGCTCTCCTCTACTTGAAAAGCAAAACAAGCTGCTTTCAGAGAATACAAGACTTTTTTCAAGCATAAACTTCCTTCAGCTTTGGTAGATTAATGCTCAATAAAACAAGCCAAATTATCTTGTGTTTCTGTAATGAATTACTTTTACATTTCTTCATTTAGCAGACGCTTTCACCCAAAGAAACTTGGATGAAGAAAATGCGGAACATCACAAGTAATTTGTCATAAGACAAAACAATATTCACAGTACACAATGCCAAGGTTTAGAGATGGCAAGAGTATAAGACAGATGAGTAGAGCAAGGGGGAAATGTAGAAAAGAAGAGAAAGATTATTGTTGTTTAAAGTTAATAAGTAAGTGCCTTTGTTTACGGATGTGGATTAGTTACAGTAAGTGCTTGTCGAGAATGAGCTTCAATCGATCTTGTTTTAAACATTTGCTAATGGGATAAGAAGAAGAATCTACGGCAAGCCCATCTAACGCTGAACTTATAATGCATCGCTGTCGGCCATTTTCAAGACATTTCACTTTATTCATCCCGCAAAATCTGTTCTTGTGTCCTCTTGGAAATGGAGGACCAATTCCCAGATGTCCTTCGTAATGCATTACACTCTTCAGTATACTGTATATAGGACTCTAGGGTTCTTGAGTCAATTTTAAAGAACCGTTTATGGCCAAACCGAGAAATGTCTTGTGATTGCACAATACTTTCATGTTTAACGGGGTTAGTTCAAGCTGATTTTGTGTCTGTTTCTAAAAGAGAGCTATTTTAGACAATATCCAAATCTATTTTCTGAAGATCTAGAGCGTCCTTTCATCCTCACACAGCATAATGTGACCATCGAGGACTTTTAGAAAGACAGACCCGTACCTTATGTTCTCTGCTATTCTTCTATTGTTGTGGTCTGCCACTGAGTTCAGCACAAATGCTGCCAATGGCACAAAGTTTGCACCTTTCCAGAGAGGCATCATTAAAGCACACAGCGTGGAGTGAAACGCACAGAAGCTCTTGATGCACGTGCCAAACACCAGCATCGAAACAGCTAGAAATATCAGTTATCTCACAAAGAGACACGTATCATCCCAGACAAATGGCTTCCATCAAACGGACAGATTTTTTTTCTTGCACATCTGCCGGCAGGAAAGAAAAGAAAGGAGCTTGTGTGTTCACATGTGTGAATATAGAGCTTTTATTGGAACAAAACCAAGATCTAACACACCTGGGCTTCTCTATCCGTCACTTGACTTCAGAAGTATTTGTTTGGCCAATCATATGAGCCGTAAATATCATGTGACTAATTACTACCAGGAAAAAGCAAGATGCAGGGAAATGACCTCATGTCAACACACAACATCAAACCTTCACTGCTGACTCTTCTGACCCTCGTGAAAAAGAAGTGTATATATAATAAATATAATATAATTATTTAATGTAAATATAATATAATATACGTGTGTTTAAAGAGAGTACACTTTTCACACTTAAGTGAGTGCACTTTGTAATAATGTCAAATTAAAAGTTTTCTTTAAATTACATTGTTTAAAAAAATAAAATAATGTTTGTCGTGCATTTAAAGTACACCAATTTATGTTTGGACTAACGTACTAAAGCACATGTAAAGTACTTTATTCCAATTTTAACTGTTGTGTTATTTGTTATTATATTTAATATATTTTAAATATAAATGTACTAAATTGCAACTTCATTACAAATTTGTACTACAAATGTATTTAAATACAAGGTTCATATTTTATATTTTTATATTTTAGTTGACCATAAATGCTTGTCTGTACATTAACCATATTTCAAAGACAACACAATTATGAAATTACAAAGATGCACTTATGTTCACTTAAGTTCAACTAAATGCATTTAATATGCATTTAAACTATAAAAAATATTAATTTAATTGTAAATGACAGCAGTGAAGTCTACAATCACAGTTCATACTTAAGTATATTATTTTAAAGTACGTTTTTCCATAAGTTCTCTTTTTAAAAGTACGCTAAAGTGTACCTATTTTTCACAAGGTGAGCAGTGATGCCCCTTTAATTGACACTGAGGTTGCTTTCACATCTATACTTCGATTCATTTGATCCGGACTAAGACTGAAAAATTATACTTTGTATCATTTTCAGGCGTTTTGGTTCCTGTCCACACCACACTGATTGCTCTGGTCCGAATCAGATGATGAGTTGATGAAACAAACCAAAATGCAGTCACGTGACAACATCCACATCACTCATTGGCCAGAGGTAACTGCAAATTCCAGATCCCCCAGAAGTTAACAAAGAGGAGGAAAATCCGGCAGACAGCTTTTTACTATGGAGAGACGACTGCATGCTGATTGTAGCCCCGGTCATAGTGTATTATATAGTTTGTCTACACCACTTTAGGTAAACAATAACATTTGAGAATGAAGCGAGGATGTGGCTTGAAAATAATGTTTTAATGCACTGAAAGAGCATCGCAAGTCACTTCAGGAGGAGAAGTGCATTAATGTTGCTAACTAATTAATGTCCGCACCTCCTCAGAACTCCCCGTTTGTCCGCGAGCTGCCATACTAGTGCAAACTGTCAACAAACAAACATTAGTCCTCATCCCATAATGCACAGCGCAGCTGACTACGGCAGCTGGTTTAGTCGAAAAATGCGCAGTTCTTTGGCAGTTGGGTCTGTTCGATGTCGGATCATGTTCTCACCACAAACAAACCGCTCCTGAGTTCGTTTGAAAGCGTACCGAGACCTCCTCGTACACTTGTTTGGTCCGCTTTTGATGCGCACCCGGATGCGACTGCTGTTTTCACACCTGCCCAAACGAACCGCACCAAGGGGGAAAACGAACTCTAGTGCAATTCAACCCAACTAAATGAGGGAGGTGTGAAAGCACCCTGAGCATCCAACATCTGCATTATGAAACACAACGCCACATGAAGTTGAGCTTGTGTATCCAGAAGCGTTTGCATTCATACTTCATAAAGCTTTTGCAGCTGTTAGAACAGGACTGTAATGGCTGCCAGTCCTCTGATCTGGTGTTTTTAGCAGGGTCTTTTGCACACACGCCTCAGAATGAAATAACCCTGGATTAGAGAGTTATTCAGTGTGTCTCTCAGCATGAGGGTCTGTAAGCCGGCCCGTAAACCCAGCAGTGTGTCCCTCAGCTAGCGGGTGGCGTCTGCGTCTCACAGAAATCTTTCAACTACAACCCAGGACATACAAAAAAAGTCTTAAAGAACCCTAGCTGCAACTTCACCTTACATAAAAGTTTTCATACTACAAAAGTTTCTTGTTTACTTACTAAAAAAAATAAGTTTTTAATGTTGTTTATACCTGTACGTCTATGTGGGTTTTATTAATAGTCGACAGCAATGCTGAGTATTTTCTCCTTAAAACTGCAGTGAGCCAAAGACAGTCTCAAAAACACACTTTGAAATCACTGGTGTTTCTGACGTCACAAACTCCCTTGTAACCAATCAGATCAACGTGGGATCGTCAACGAGTGGATCTCTGAGCTGAGTGAGTGGGTGAAGGCGGGGCTCATTTGTATATTCATAGAACCGCGTATACTAAATGAAGAAAGAAGGAAGAAGTTTTTCAAGGAAAAAACATTTAAATATGTAATTTTGGTGATTAAAGATGAGTTTTAAGCGATTCAATTATTGACTACAGGGGGACTTAAAGGTGTTGTATCTTTGGTTAAATACTTCAAAAAGCATTTTACTTGATGAAGACCAACATGTTGTGTCAGCACTGCAATCGTGATGTAAAGCGCTCGGGTAACAAATAAAATTGTCCCACTTTATATTAAGTGGCTATAGGTACTATGTAGTCACATTGAAACTAATAATTTGATACAATGCACTTATTGTGTACATATGTGTTTTTACATTGTACTTATATTTAAAAAAATACCTGCATGTAATTACAGCTGTAATAAATGTATGTAATTACATTTGTAATTACACTGTTGACCTTCCCTTACACCTTAACCCAACCTTAAACCGACCCATACCACCACACCTGTCCCTAACCTTACCCGTATCACACACACCTGACCCTAACCTTACCCATATCACACACACCTGACCCTAACCTTACCCGTATCAAACACACCTGACCCTAACCTTACCCGTATCACACACACCTGACCCTAACCTTACCCGTATCAAACACACCTGACCCTAACCTTACCCGTATCAAACACACCTGACCCTAACCTTACCCATATCACACACACCTGACCCTAACCTTACCCGTATCACACACACCTGTCCACAACCTTACCTGTATCACACACACCTGACCCTAACCTTACCCGTATCACACACACCTGACCATAACCTTACCCGTATCACACACACCTGACCCTAACCTTACCAGTATCACACACACCTGACCCTAACCTAACCCGTATCACACACACCTGACCCTAACCTTACCCGTATCACACACACCTGACCCTAACCTTACCAGTATCACACACACCTGACCCTAACCTTACCAGTATCACACACACCTTACCCTAACCTTACCAGTATCACACACACCTGACCCTAACCTTACCCGTATCACACACACCTGACCCTAACCGTACCCGTATCACACACACCTGACCCTAACCTTACCCGTATCACACACACCTGACCCTAACCGTACCCGTATCACACACACCTGACCCTAACCTTACCCGTATCACACACACCTGTCCATAACATTACCTGTATCACACACACCTGACCCTTACCTTACCCGTATCACACACACCTGACCCTAACCTTACCCGTATCACACACACCTGACCCTAACCTTACCCGTATCACACAAACCTGTCCATAACATTACCTGTATCACACACACCTGACCCTTACCTTACCTGTATCACACACACCTGACCCTAACCTTACCCGTATCACACACACCTGACCCTTACCTTACCCGTATCACACACACCTGACCCTAACCTTACCCGTATCACACACACCTGACCCTAACCTTACCCGTATCCCGTATCACACACACCTGACCCTAACCTTACCCGTATCACACACACCTGACCCTTACCTTACCCGTATCACACACACCTGACCCTAACCTTACCCGTATCACACACACCTGACCCTTACCTTACCCGTATCACACACATCTGACCTTAACCTTGCCCGTATCACATCTCAATAGCAGCACAAGTGTTTTACAATGCAACGTCAACACGATAAGTGCATTGTACATATTTTTCAATGTAAGTACATAATACTTAAAGCCACTTAATATACAGTGGGACCAATATGGTACAATAAAATAAAAGAGTTCAAAGACTTGTAGGAGCAGCTGATATGGCATGGATGTTTCAGTTAATGCACGCATTGTAATAAAACGTTGCAAGATTCACATTTAATTGTTTCGGATAAAACTGACCACGCTTTTAGCACAAATCACTGAACATTACTGTCATTTTGTAGAAATTTCACCACAGGCATGTTTGAGTTGAATGTATTAGATTAAAAATCTATTGTCCTTGAGTTAATACACATAAAAAAAAGTGCATTTTGACTAAACATTTTGTTCAATGTTAGTGTGATCCATAATTTTCAGTTAAAAATGCCTAATGACATTAATCTGTCATATTTCAAGTCTCATAATCAAGCCACAGTTTCCAGCAAAAACGCTGTCATTATTCAGTGCCTGAAAAGAAAGAGACTAAGGAGGACCCTGGACAGTTTTGAGTCTCGGATGGCTGTCTGCACCTCAGGATATTCTCTCTACAGCAGAAAACACTTTATCTTCAGCTAATAGACCGTGTCCATTTATTTCACACTCCAAAATCACAGAAGAGAAGCTCTCCCGATCACCTCAGATCTGCACTTTATCCAGTAAAACATCCATAGGCAACATCACTAAACAAGTCAATCATTAGCATTGAGCTCATACCAAAAAATCCGGAAAGCTTGAATGTAATGTTCATATAATTATGTGTAGTCATATAGAAGATGCGGTCATATTAGGTTTATTTAACTGCCATGCACCTAAAAATAATAATTGTGAGGTACAATGTACTTATTGTGTTCATGTTGTTTCACAGAAAGCTGTTATTGAGCTGTACACGGGTAAAGTTAAGGACAGGTTTGGTGGTGTTTAAGGATGAGTTAACATGTATGTGAAAGTCAACAGTGTATTATAGATGTGATTACAGCTGTTTGTACATAGCAGTTAATATAAACTGAGACCGAAGATGCGTACTACGTAGTATACTATAGCTCTTAAAGTTCAAACTTTACCAGCCCAAATCTTTATTTGCAACTGGACCACTGATAATCTTACAAATTGCAAGAATAAGGGCCCAGAAACACTTAATGTGCCTTTTTTGTTCAGGGGTGTAGCAATGTATTGTGTCACAATATATCGCAATACAAAAATGAAACAATATGTATAGTGGATAGTTAAAATAAAAATTACTGTGTGAGAATTTTAGAGTCAGTAACATTAAACTACTATATATAATGTTGAATATAATGTATAATAATGCAATGAGGGAATATTTGTGGTCCTGATTATGCCACATGTCTGATGTTACCAGTAAAAAGTGTCCTACATTATTTTAAATATATCTAGTCAGTGACAGATCAAGCATATTCGTCTAAAATAATTCAGTATTTTCAGCTTCAGAATCATGAATATTGTTATTCTGGTGTCTCTATTGTTCTGTGCTTTGGATTTCAGCAGCAAGTCCAAGCCTATTCATTTACACACAATGTAATTTAACCTTGCTTTTTAGGCAAATTTAACATTTTAATAATCAGTATTTTGTTAACTTTATATCATATGTCTTGGAGTATCGCAATAATATTGTATCGTGAGTTCAGTATCCTGATATGTATCGGATCATGACATGGGGAGATCATTACACCCCCTAATTTTTATTAAAATTTTATAATTAAACGAGGTCTAAATTAACATTTACTCTGTAACTTAAGGTGCATCACTCACCCATTTATGCAAATAAGAAAATATGAAGAAAAAAAAACGATATTATCCAGCTCAATCCTTCCTCTGGACAAATATTTAAAATATTTATACTACTATGAGAAATTACAGGAATGAATCATGTGAAATAGCCGGTCCCAAAAAATCTCCATATATTTCTGTCCCTGACTAAATAATATTGAGATATGATATCAATTATGAATGAACATAATTAAGCGTCGTACATTGGTTCTGGTAATGAATGGAATGGGACGTGTCTGAATAAATCCCTCAGGATGAGCCGATGTTGGAGCGAGTGTGCTGAGAGCATCTCTTCAGACATCCTGACATCTGATGTGTCTCGCGCCGCAGACATGTGTGTGTGTGTGTGTGTGAGATTTATTTTAACACTCGTCGCTGTTATCCATCAGCATGAACCTCAATATGTTAGTTTGTTCTGCTAGTTAGAGGATGGCGACGTCTCTGTGAAAGGAACGAGCCATGATGAGCATCGATGCATGGGACACGATGCACACTGACTGTATTGATAACAGAAGCTATAATAAACTAAACGTAATGCATTTTGAGAATAACATGTGTGAGTGTGTGAATGTGAAAGCTGGGCTGAGAATGCTGTGTTGTCAGGCATCATGGATCCCGTGTTCCTCTAATAAGTCAAAGGTTTCTATTTACTAGTTATTTAATTTAATAACATATTAGTAATAGCCTTATTTTAGTTATTATTACTATTATTATTATTATTATTATTTGTCCTTTTCCTTATCCTCCAACCCCCCCCTCATTCCTGATGAAAAGTCTATTATTGTTGTTATTATTATTGCAACTATTACTATTCTTACTATTATTGTATTATTCTATAATACTATATTATCATATCTTCCTAATCCTCCAGTTATTATTTGTGCTATTATTATAATCATCATTATAATTATTGTCATCATTATGTTGTTCTTTATTCATTTATTTATTTATTTTTATTACGTTTGTTGTACATCTGTAAGAAGTTTCTCTGACGGATTACACTTGCACACACACACACACACACACACACACACACACACACACACACACACACACACACACACACACACACACACACACACACACACACACACACACACACACACACAGTTAAAAATGTAGCAAAGTAGTTCCAACCATTTTGCTATGGAACTGAATACTTGTATGTACTCACATATTATGATAATTATACATCATAGAGAAATAATTAAATGGAATCAAATCAAATTGTCACATAATTTCACATTTCATGATGCATCATCCGGTAATGAACTGTCAAAGTTCACAGCCTTAGAGTTACATGCAGCGAGTCAGACTATATATTTATTCAAATACTTAATTAAATCACAGGCATTTGTGGTTTTATAATCACACTAAGGCTACATTCAGTACTGTCAGTCCAAATCCGTTCAGATTTAGCAAGTGTGAGTGGCAAACAAATATCATATAAAATGTGATTTTTACAAATCTGTTTCGAGCTACATTCATATGTGGTTTGAAATCTCATTCACATCATATTTCTGTTAATCCGTTTCAGTCTGACCGCTCTGATCGGATTTCGTGTGGTTTATGTGACTTTCTTACGCCACGATAAACGTTAACGTCATACGTTATTATAGGAAACATGCTGAAAGTCGCTGACACAAGCTTGTGTTGTTGCAAAGTACTGGACGAGCAGAATATGACAATGTAATGGAGACGTTGAATTTTGAGACCGGCAGAGTCTAAAGCCCTATTCGCACGGGATAAGTATGACCTGGTTACCTCTAGTCATTTGTAATAATTGTGGAGGTTGTCTGTGATCTTAATCCCGCGCGAATCAGCCATCTCTGTAATTTGGCTGGGTCGTACATATTTTTTTTAAGGTTTTTATTTCCTGTGCGCTTCTTTATCCAGCTTTCGCTAAGAATGGAGGCTCGAGCGTTTTGATAGTATTTTTGGGTGCTGGGTCATATCGCTATACACATACAACTATACAATTTGCAGAAAGAGAAAGCTTAAAACCATCAGAAGAGCAAAAACAAAAATAATGATTAGATGGATGACATGTATAGCAGCGTGTGGTAAGACACATTCTTCTGTTCATGATATATCAGTTAATGCAAGCATTTCCAAGCAATAGCTTATTGATCATATCCGGGAGATAAGTCAGTAATTCGAGTAAAATCACAGGCTTCGCTTATTCCGTGCGAATGCGCCACACGAAATTCAGATGTGGGGGGGGGGGATTTCTAAATCACACGAGGTTCCCAGATAATACTGATCCAGTGTGAATAGGGCTTAAGACAACATCTGTATTGCACAACCCTCCATTTACATGAACCCTAAACTTTGCAATCTGATTCACATATTCAGTCACATGCACCGAACAAAACTTCAGCACAGTGCCCAGTCTCCACGTTCAGAGAAACAACACTGCAATTACGTCACAAGAGCTACTTGAAGCATAATTGCTGTTTTGGTCTTGATGATGTATCTAAAAATGTGTGTCAGAAGAGCTTTTTTAATTAATATTTAGTAAATATTCAGTCTCCTCCACTGACTATCTGACCTATAACGTCGATTTTTGCCGAGAGGTGACAAGTTTGCATCCCTGCACTTTAGTTCTCCCACATCATCTAACAAAACTCATTAAGTTCACCACAGGGACATTTTAAAGACAGTTAAGCTCTTGCATGCTGTATTAATTAAAGCCTGCAGGAACACAGCAAACGTGCAGAGGGAAACCAGCTTTGAGTTCACCCACGAATGTGCTATCTCTGCCATTCAAATAATCACAGACACCTCCATTAATATTTGACACTGAACTGCATTATTGTTACGCAGCCAAATCTTGTGTGTGCATGTTTGTGAGTACTAGTGAGTACATACTGGTCCTCACTAGTTAAAAAGGCTAATAAATTGGCCACATGTTTTTAATTTAAATCGAGTGTTTTGCACATGTTTTTGTGATGAGTAGGTTCAGGGGTTAGGAATAAAATTAAACGGCATTTTGATATGAATGAAAAGTAGATATGCTTTGTCTTGCAGACTAGATCTACGACACTGCTGGTATGAGTGCATAGATACATGTACACTAGATGTCGCCTTGGGGTTCTAAGCATGCGTCAAAACCACCGCCATCTTGGAACAGGGGTCTTGTCATAGGAAGTAGCTGGGTAACGCTGAATTCATGGATGATGCGGGACTTTTGTGCTGCGTATGGATGTTCACACGAACGACATCTAAAAACCAGACAGCAAGGGATTACATTTCACAAGAATGTGAAATTTTGTAAAAAAAATTATCCTTAATGACTCAATGATAAATACATGTCTGACCGTTGGAACGAACCAAAACGATTTATGGTGATTTTATTTCCATTAGACCTTTTCCTACATTGAGCTGATGCATTAAAGAGGAGGAGCTCCCCTGTTCCATGATGGCGGCTCTAATGACGCATTCGTTTCAATAAACTGCTGTAGTCAAGGCCACACATCTAGTGTATATATTTATGGTATGAGAGAAGGCTCTACGGCTGAAACATGTACATAAATACAGATCTAGGCAGGTGGTGCTGGGGAAGGAGAGGGGCTAGGATTATTCTCACAGCAACGTCAATGGTGGATGAGCAAACCCACTATAATTTTACAAAAACTATTGTTATTGTGTCATGGAATATAGTATTAGGCGTTTTTTAGGCAAGAATGTAGTTGTTAAGACCTCAAATATGCAATTTATTTATAAACATAATGCCTATTTGAAACTTGTTTAGATGTTTCACAGATATGAGCTCCAGGGCACCACAGCCGTTCAGCACTCGTGTACCCGCTGAGAACAGTTTTATCTCGGACAATCCGAATTTGCCACTGGCTCTTATGTAGATGGTGGTAAAACATGAGATATCATTAATTTTGGGTATATCAAACCCAATGCCGGAACTTTGTATTTTGAGCACTTCCTGCGTTGTTTTTGTCTCTTCACGATGACTTGGGGGCAGTCATGGCCTAATGGTAACAGAGTTGGACTGGTGACCCAAAGGTTGCTGGTTCAATTCCAGTACCGACAGGAATATGACTGAGGTGTCCTTGAGCAAGGCACCTAACCCACAATCGCTCCCCGGGCGCCACTCAAGGCTGCCCACTGCTCCGGGTGTGTGTATCCACGTTTGCAGTGTGTGTTCACTACTCACTACTCTGCTCCTGTGTGAGCACGTACTTGGATGGGTTAAATGCAGAGGTCAAATTGAACGTGACCGTGAATAATCCAACGCAATGAACGTGAATAATCCATCACTACTTCAGTGAAAGTTAGTATTGTGCCATTAGATTGTAGCAAAGACTTTTATTCCATGGACTGAAACAAGGTTGAACAAGGTAATTTTTTTTTAAACTTTAAACAACATATAAGACGCAACCGACAAATGCATTGTCTAGCGCTGTAATGAGAAAACATCTTAACTGTTAAAACGATACTAAGACAAAGATATGGCTTTCCTCAGCGGACATTCAAACTGATTTTGTGATTATGAATATAAGACTGACCTGAGGAATATCTACATAATACAATAAGCTTCAATAAAGAGACTTAACTTTCATTAAAGGGGCCAAGGGGCATATTCAAATTGCAGACATCTTTATTAAACATAAATCAATTGATATAGCTCCTGAATTTAAATATCGTGGTATCATTTTAGATTTGAATCTTAAATTCAAGAAACACATTAAGAAAATGACAAAAACTATAAAATATAACTTGGCAAACTTTAGACAGGTTAGATCGTCCCTCCCTATGGATGTAGCCAAAATATTTACATATTTCATATTATATCACCTGTTGGGGACAGGCCAGTGAATAATTATATAAGCAAGCTATAAAAATCCATTTCGGTACCACCATTGCAAGACCCCAGAGAAACACAATTTATTGACTTTTGAAAGTTTTAGACTCTTTTCAAACTTGACTCTGGTGTATAAGATTCTACACTGGCTTCTGCATGTTTACTGGCTTTTGTTTGCAATCGCCCTGCAATTTCTGTCAAATCTACCAGAATAGCTTCTATTTTTGACTGTAACATACCCTTTTGCCGTTCAACTTTTAGACAATCTGCTTTTTCTTTTAAAGCCACTACACAGTGGAATGCAATAACAGATGACATAAAGAACTGCAATTCCATTAAGAGTTTTAAATCACAACTGAAATCTTTTCTTAAGACCACTCAAATCTGTACCCACTGACACTGATGTGGTGCTGATAAAATGTGTTTTGTGTGTGTGTGTGTGTGTGTGTGTGTGTGTGTGCAGGGGGTGGGGGAGTTTGTTTTTAATGTACCCTGCCAGGGGACTGCAGGTGTAAATTAGCATATGGCTAACTCTGGTACAATGCTTCAATGGTAACATTTATGTTTGAAATTGTATATGGTCCCTAATAAATAAATAAATGAATTCATTTGTTAATAGTTCTAAAGTGACGGTTTAGAATTAGTAATGGAGGCTTGGGCTGTTAAACAGTTAAACTGTCAACCGAAAGAAAGTAGTTCTGCACAAAAGAGGCTTTTTAAAGACAGTGTGTTGGTGTTTCTTCTTTCTTTACACACTTGGATTATTGTATAAACGCAATATCACACTTGTAGTTATGCGATATGCCTGTGATTAGGCCTAGTGTACGAGGTCATATTTACAACTTCAAAAAATCTTAGGTAACACTTTACAATAAGGTTCATAGTTAACATCAGTTAATGTTACTTTATTTGTTAATCTTTAACGTTGGCTAGTGAAATATATTTAACATGCATTGTTTGTTCATGTTAGTTAACAGTGACTTATCTAATGTTAAAAAAATCTGTATTAGTAAATGTTGAAATTAACATTAACCAAGATTAGCAAATGCTGTATAAGTGCAGTTCATTATTAGTTCAGTTAACTAATGTTAACTAATGAACCTTATTGTAAATGTTCTTTACAGTGATAGTTTCTTAGCTAGTGATAAGGGAACAAACGAAACTGAGCACTACTGAATACATGCGTGTTCACAACGCACTAAGAAAGTGCTTGAGAAATGACTGCCATTTACGTTCAATCGATCAGAGACTGAACACCAGCGCTTCTCGTGTCTGAAGCCACTGCCATGCGTTCACTCCCTCCACCAATGTCGTTATCCAATGACCCAACTAATTCATTCTGCTGACCCACTTCTGAAACTTTAACTGATGATGGGGTGAGACCGCTCTCAGGGGTCCAGCGCACCCTGCCCACTATTACACATGATATTTGCACAAATTGCCCCGTTTGTGTTTGAATATGAAGTACATTTTTAACAAAGGTATTTCCCAGAGGCCTCAAACGATAGATGAGTGTTTCCTCACACTGATTTCCTTTTCCTCCACCAGGAACGCTGGGCTTTGAGATTCTGTACCCTATTAAAGTCATTAAACATGTACAGTATGAGGGATGTGCTTCACAAACGGGTGAGTTTTATCAAACGTGCGGGTGTGTGAGGAGGTTATACATTGAGATGTCATCCTTTCAAATAAATCACAAAATATGTTGGTATAAAAGGACCTTCATATAACAGACACCACAATACAATGTCAATAAAAGGCTCTGTGCCATATACAGTATGTCAATGATGAGCACCAGTGCATGCTGGTTACGGAGTGCCATTTCATAACACCAGTGACCTTTCCATTTGGAAAAGATCGATTTAAATGATTTTTGACTTCTGTCAGCCAACAATGCCAACTTCTCAACAATGAAGTTTTGGTTACACTGGTTCTGATAGTCCATTTCAGGCGTTCTGTTGACTAAGTACAGTAATTTACATGTCAACTAACTCTCATTAGAGCATTAGTAGACTGTTAGGTTAGGGTTCGGGTTAGCAGAATAAGCTGACATGTAGTTGCAAAGTTATTTGCAGTCAGTAGAATATCTAAAGTGGACTATTAAAATCAAGTGTTACCCAAGTTAGCTCAAACACATGGTGTTTGTAAGACAGTTTAATGTTGATCCACAAATATATACGTTTCAATATTCACGTTTCAATATTCACATTTCAATAATCAGTTATTTTGCTGTACAAAATCAAATCACAATGTAGAATTGTCTCCTACTGACAACCTTAAATATCATATTCACTAAAACAGTAAAACTCATTGTGCAGTAAATATTTCTAAACATCCTTAAAAATAATATTGTACATCAATTTTCTTACCCCTGCATTCAAATAAACTAATTAATTTATTTAAAACAAATCTATATACAGTAGTTTACACTTAATTCAAGATATAGGCCTATTATCTCAATGTTGTTTTATTTTGATTCTAGTAATTATGATTTTGAAATAATTGGATCTAGTTTTGAGGTTTTTTATTGTTTATTTGAACATGTTCTCGTGTGTTCACATCAGTAGTCAATGGGTGACATTCCAGAGTGTCATTAACCCAGCTGAATTATTATTCTAGATAGATATAAAAACAGTCGACGTGAACTGTCATGAAGCTGACCTGAAAGAGACACCTAGCTGAAGAACAAGACCGTTTACAGTAATTCTAGAGCTGTCATTTTATACATGGAAGAAAAAAAGGAGAATTATCATTGAAGCTCTATTAATGACAGCAATTCAACAGCAGTTCATAGTGATCTCGGCTGAGCACCTGTCCCGCTTTGTGTCACCGCACAGCCTTTTCAGCCCTTGTCCCGCACGTCACGTCAGAGTTTGCGCCACAGCAGATCTACTGGAGGGGCATTGGGTCATCGGCGGGGGGGCACAGCCGTTTGAGAAATATTTTGACGCAGTGGCGACATCATAGTCCAACACAGCAGAAATGCTATAAAAACATTTAATCATAGGCGTAATTTGCGGGTGGGTCATGTCCCCAACACTTTTTGCCATGGGTCGATATTGTCCCAGACAGGGGCGTAGCCAGAATTTTATTTTTGGGGGGTCCTGACTTTAAATGAGGGGGCTAGCCAGAATTTTATACAGGCCTATTCTGGTGGGTGCGGTGATGCGGTGGCGACTCGTGTAACATGTAAGGGTGGCGCTGCCAATAAAGTATCTAAAAGCTGTCACAAAGAACCGACAAAAGTAATGATTATGAATATGTCAAATATAGCAAGGAGATATTTTAATTGTTTATTAATAAACAAGTGTTTTCTTTGTCAGTGTCGGCTAAGATGAAGTTGACGATGCTGACTCGCGATCTTCAGTAGTGAACGTGCCAGAGAGAAATGCACATTTCATACGGATTACAAAAGCAGAGAGCAGTCTGTAGTCTGTTTCCTTTCGTTTTGAATTGTTCTGTTTAAAAGTAGACATGTCTGTGAGGCAAGTAGGCTACCTTATACACTGAGTTTTGGTTAATTTGGCTATGAGACGAGCTCCAGTTCACGCGCCGGCGCCTCCGTTTCTTATCTATCGTCTGCTATATTTACTTCTTATTTATTAAATCCAGGCAATTGGTTGATGAAACATTGATTAAACTTAAGATACAATTAATACAAAACGAAATTCAGGTTAAAGAAAGGTTTTGTGCTTTCTGTTTGATGTCTCTGTGAAAGTTTTAAAGCATCTTTTAGTGCCGCTTTCAGAGCGCTCACGTCCGCATAAATGCGAACACGAAAAATAAAATAAAATAAAATGAATATTTTATGTACTGTGGAGACTGAGAGCCAACCCTTCTTACTTTGGTTTGCTTAGTGTAATTCACATGGGCATAATCACTAAAAAATATTTTGCCCCCTAAGTTGTTATTATTTTATTTTTTAAGCAATCAGAAATCTGAGCTAGCCTACTTTTGAAACATCTCGCGCCACGGATGTAACAAATACTAATAAACAAATAATACATATAAATAAAACATCTCCAGTTAACTAGCAGGGCATTAATTTCGTTCATTTGTTAAATAAGAGGCAATCTAGCACGCTGAAATGTGTTGTTTTTGAAATCAAGTGATCAAAGTGCTCGTTGCGCTGCGATTGGTGTGGATACAGTGTTCTCTTGTGGCTTGTGCGGAGACTCTCTATCTGTTCCGGTGATATCACAAAGTAAAATGCACACAAACCCTGTTTGATATACAACCACTGATAAACATAATCGGTTTTATTGAGGAAAAAAAAACTATACGAGTGGGGATTAGAACCCAGAACCTCTGACACGCTTGCCAAAAGTTCTACCACTGGACCATTGAAATATAAACAAAAATGCGTCGGATCGGATCTATGTATTTCTTCACGTAAAAAGTCTGGCCACCAACACATATTAGATCTCCTTAAACGACAAATCAAACACAATGTACTATTTAAATCGATTGCTGTCCCACCAACTTTTTAAAGCAAAGTTATGCCACTATTTATTATTAAAAAAATAACTAAAAGGGATATTTTATTGGGCCACGCCATGGCCTGTGGTAGGAGGGGCATCAATGACCGCTAGGGGGGAAACGGCCCTCGAATGCCCCACCATAGCGCCGGCCCTGAGTCACGTATTGAGAAAATGTCCCGCATTTTCATCAGTCATTCTTTAACGAACAAAATGAACGAAATTACTCGAAAAAAGATTAGTTCATTTTGATGAACGAGTTCGAAAAGGAGAGTCACGAACGTGCATCACAGAACAGAGCAAGGCAAGCATTTGTGCTTATAAAACTATAAACTTTTTTATTTATTTTTGAAATGACCGATCGTTTCTCTAGATAAGACCCTTATGCATCGTCTGGTGTCGTTTAAAGCCATTTGAAGCTGCACTGAAACTGTCATTTGGACCTTGGACCGTTTGATACCCAATGAAGTCCATTATATGGAGAAAAACTCCTAGAATGTTTTCATCAAAAACCTTAATTTCTTTTCGACTGAAGAAAGAAAGACATGGACATCTTGGATGACATGGGGGTGAGTAAATTATCAGCAAAAGTTTTTTTTAAAAAGTGAACTACTCCTTTAAGAAAGCATTTTATTTATTCTTTTTGCGGCGTAGATTTTCACCTTTATTTAACAGAGCTTGGAAAAAAAGTACAAATACAACAGCCGTTTTTAAAATCCTTTCCAATGATTGAAAAGAAAGGCGTAAACACGGTCATTAGTGGGTTGTGACGCTGTCAATCAAAATGTGGAGCGGTGATTCGTTCATGTGTTTCTGTCAGAAAACAAATGGACAATTCGGTCAATTAAATTTTACATTTAACAGAATTTATCAACTTGTTGCTGCTGTGGTTGTTTCACATCCTTTCTAAAAAAAATGAAAGTTTTTGGTTTAATATATTATTAATATATAAGACTGTCAATTATCTAAATTCATGTTGGTTTATATTTTATTTGTTCAATATTTATTTATTTGGATTTTAGTTGGACTTGGTCAGAACTTTTTCAGAAATAGTGATCTGCATGATGTCTTTGGGCTCAGTGATGTTGAATTTAAATGTCATATAAAATAAAGACATGTTATTTTACATTGGGATGTAATGGTGTTTTCTAGAACAAATATTTTTTTATCAGCTGAAAGGTAGAATACGAATGTTTTTATTAAGTTAGATAAACATTATATAACAGTTTCAGGATATGTTTTAATGTTGGTAACATGTCCCACATTGTCACACACATACTTATAATCGTCCCACCTTTGGTTTGTTTGATGGTGGCCACCCTATAGTGATCATATCTGTCAAAAAGACAATGAAAGCATAAAGGTATATGGAAGTCGTGCGAGAACCAATAGCTTTTGGCGTCAATGACGTGAAACCTGGTGGAATTGTGTTGTGCAGTCAAACAACCTTTTATGATAATTTGTATGGTATTTGTCACACAATTCCAGCTGCAGAACATTTAGTAGGTCAAGTTAACCCAGAAACCACCACAAGTATCGAAAACAAGCCCATGTATACGCTATATCTGCTCACTCAATCCAATTAAGAGGAAAGAGAGAGAGAGATAGAGTGTGTGGATTCACCTGAGCCAGATTCACATTTGCTCATAAATAATTCATTGTTTTAATACTAGCGACACTACAACAAAACAGCCTAAACCGTACTCGCGTCTCTGTTGTTATTTTTGTTTGACTGTCTGAACACACACTCAAATGTACCAGTAAGGATTTTTCATACAGTTCCTGCTCCATGTGCTCCATCATTTTGAATTGGTGTGGTATAAACATGAGCTAGATATTTAAAATCCCCACAAAATCAAAATTGACAACTCTTGTTTGGTTTTTAATGGAATATTGCAGTATTAGAAATTATTCTCTCCTCTGATGTTGTGTTTACTGGTGCGAGGGCGGGGCAACCTGTCACTCATATGAGATCCACCAATAGCAAACCACAGGCATCCAATCAATTCCCAACGTTCAAAATCAAGACCCGCCCTACATTTGTTCTTGTTCCAGAAACCATTTCATTTGGATACATGGGCGTCAGAACCATTGGGACAAGGCCCACCCACTTTTTAAGACCAATGATATTGGACCCACTCATGTCTGTTCAGACCCAAGTCAAATCCATTCCACTTGAGAAAAGCCCTAATAAATTTAACTCCATTCCGAGTTTTAGCTACAGCATTGATTTCCACACTGCTGCTCAAATCCATTCCAGCTGATTCATTCAGAGTCCCACCAAACACTCACTTTCCAGGCCAGACGAGCCACTGCGCATGTGCTGTCCCAACGCCAGTCTCAGGTTCCTTTGGGAACCGGAGCTTCTAACAGTTAGAATACAGATCATGCGACGTTTAAAACGTTTAAAAAGACATACCAAGTAGTAATTAATTCATGTGTATGAATCTTAGTTGATTATTGGCTATTAGAGCTGGTTTGGTTGCTGAGACGGAGACGCGCAGAGACGGCAATAACGCGCTGTTTGATTTTAGGGGAACACCCCTAATCTACTCTAGTAAAAAAAATCTGGAGGATGACCTACCCACATTTTTTTTTGCTTCCGACGCCCATGCTTGTATATATACGTCACAATAGGGCATACAAGACTATCTCAAATTCCCTTTCATGCCGACTAATATTGTTGTCAATGCTAGTTAGTAAAACTATTTACATTGAAGCAGCAAAAATAAAGCCAAAGCTGTGTCTGAAATCTCCCCTTACACAACAGGCACTTCAATGAAAAATCACCATCTCACAAAACACACCTGCTCATATTTCACCACGAAGACACAAAACCCAGAAACATTTAATACAATACTGTAATTGAGTTGTTATATTTTTGTAATTAATATATGTTCATCTTATGAAGTATATATCAGAGTGATCTGATGAAACAAACATATTAAAACTAGTTTTTGTAAATTGAAAAAAAAAAGCTAAAATATTATCAATAATAGAATAGAAATCATCTGAAATTAAAGGTGCTCAAAGCGATGTCACGCGTTTTTTAGGCCAAAACATTTTTTGTCACATACAACAAACATCTCCTCACTATCCGCTAGCTGCCTGTCCCCTGAACACACTGTAAAAAAACACGGTCTCTGCAGACACCCCAGGCTCCACAAACGGCAAAAAATACAAACTGGGCTTACCCGCACCACGAAACATAACAAACTGTTCCAGCCAATAACCGATAAGAAGGGTTTGGGGGGTTAGTGCGCGGATGAGGAGGAGGGAGGGTCTAGCTAGCCTTCGTTTTATTTGACAATACTTTAAACGTCAACAAGAAGTGATGTCACCAGATATCGCTTAGAGCACCTTTAACAGTAAAATTACTAAAACTGAAACAAATTGAAGCTAAATAGAAAAATAAAAATAAATGCTTAAAATGAAATAAAAAATTTAACAAAAAAAATCAAATTAGAAATATTAATAAAACTTATAAAGTTGAATATAAATATTACAAAGAAATATTTATATAATTCATACAAAACGACGGTATGTGCCTTTATACTGATTTAAAAGACACTGAAGACTGGAGTAATGATGCTGAAAATTCAGATTTACATTTCTAATAAATGCCATTTTAAACTGTAATAATATTTCACTTTTTCCCATTATGCACCACAATAAGAAGTGTGTAACAATTAGAAAATACTCATAAGGCACTGTTAGGGTCTTGTCGATTGATGGGCTGAATTCAATGGCCAACTTATTCTACCTAACAAAATGCTGAATCTCAATATGCATAATGGTGCAGTCCTGAAGCAGCAAATGAAGATGCTGGTAATTGCCTGTCAAATGCAGAAATGAACAAAGTGACACAATGAAAGGCTGTTCTGTCGCGTGTGCATCTGGGCAATGTGCTCAGCTGCTCGATTTGCATATCTGTGAGGTGTTCGAAGACAGCCATGAAACCCTGCAACAACACAAATATATGCTGCATGTCTTCAGGGAGATATAATGAGGCTCATGCCATATCGACATATAAGTAACAAGACAATAACTTCATTCCATTATTCCACTGTCTAAGTAGCGCACCTCTGACGTGCTGTCGTCTTGACTCGTCGTTCCTAAAAACGGTAAGCGTGTTTGAGAAACTGAATTTTGCTTCAGATCAGCCATTCGTAGCCTCTGCAACCATCAGTCATTGTTCACTTGTAATGTTCTCCTCGGTAGCTCTCAATGCATATTCAGATATAACATCAGGGTGGAAAGAAGTTAGAGTAAAAGAAGTTAAATTACAGCAAGGTCAAACACAGAACCATCAAAATTCAAGAGATGTTTAGAAAGCAAACACGTAAGCTATGAACACAAGCCTGTTATTGTTGATGAAATAAAAGCCTTTGTTAAATCTACCGTGTTCACCAGTATTGTGCTGACGAGATTAACCCTGACCTAAACTAAACACAACTACTCAGAGAAAAGCAGGGTCATTTCTTGCATACAGGTCTGGTGTGGCCAATTCTGACCAATTTAGCTGAAAAAATGGACACTGTTGTGAGTTTAACTGAATCCTGTCTTGTCAATGTTACTTAAATACATTAATGAGCGTTTTCATCTTCATTGGGATTGGGGTTGTTGAGTCCGTTCACTCAAATCTCATCACACTTTTGAAATGTACTGGTGAACACGTGCACAGTTCAGTGATTCAGTACATGAATATTCATGCCTATCCTCTCAGGATACCTGGAATCAGTGTTACAAGAACCCCAGGCACATCTTTTTACCATTTCTGTCAGGACCACTATCGTCAAATACGATTGACAATTAGCATACTGTTAGTATTGGTGGTATTGTTCTGTTCTGGGCAGCTTACCATGGATAAGAGCAGCATTAACCCCCCATAGGGTAAACAGAACAGAACCAACATGAATGTATTGCAGATATCATTAATTCATTTTAATGCACAACATAATTGGAGATTTTATTCTGATTCAGGGGAATCAGAATGCCAAATCCTGACTGACGAGCGGTGGAGCTGGGGATGGAGGAGGGTAATGCGCTCCTGAGAAACGCGATAGCTGCTGATAATAGTGAAGAAGCTTATATATGAATAGTATATATATGAACAGTGATAGTGTCGTAGGTATACGTGTATCAGCTGAGAGTTACTGATGTGAGTTTACTAATGTGACCTGCAAGAACTGACGCTAAACACCACAAAACCAATGAGAACTCCGGATCTTACAATGTTTCTCTATGGCGCTGAAACCTAAAGATGTCAGAGTTTGGGTTCCCGTGCAACTGATACTCAACTGCCATTGGCTGATCTGCGTTCAAGGGGAGGGGCTTACCGATAGGTCAATTCTCTCATGTGCTCAACATACACCCACAACCTAAGCACAAGCTCCACTCTTCACCACAGTAGTAACCAAAAACACGAAATGACTGAATGAAGAAATAAGCAAATAAAAAAACAACCTTTTAATGAAGTTATTATACCTAAAAGATAGGAATGGCTTGTGTTGCTGCATTTGGTATTGATAACATTTCAGACATGCACAGGCACTCTGTTTACTGAGTCATGTGACCTGACGTGACAAGTCTCTGAATAATATTTCCGCTGCCCCAGAGATATGCAAATACAGTGTGTCCTCTGCAGGGTGACAAAGGACTTTCACAGCCATGACTTATGATCCTCAGAAAAAGATTTCCAGCTTATAAAACAGGCATCAGTTAAGATAATCGACTGTACATTAAGGGGCCAAGCACTGATTTCATCTGTATCACTTCTTATTATTCCTCTGACTGGGAGTGTAAAACTTTCAGATGAGTCTCATCTGACGGCATGGCAAGTTTCAGGTCACGGTGTCCAACCCTAGTGCCACCAATAGCTCAAATAACCGCCCCATTAAATAGCAGATGTTTTTAAATACTGCACCAGATTGCTGTCAAAAAGTTACTTCTTTTCCGAGATCATTCATCAGAAACAGTACCGGCACTGTTTGTGTGTAATGCATTAATTCACTGAAGTGACAAAGCATCTTTCCATTATCAAATTATACTAAGCAGTTTCCTAAAATCATTCAGCTGTTTTCTGTATTATTCTTACAAATGAAATCCTGTTTTTGCAGGTACGTCTTATTGTCTTCATAAGTTGGACAACAAATAACTGCAGGGCTCATATCTGTGTTCTGAGGATATCTACTGTATTGTTTGAATTTTCTCCCAAACACAATCTGTTGTCTTGAGAAATATTCTGTACTCTTAAAGTGACATTCTAAAAATACAACGTGAGAAATGACTTCTCAATCTGGTTAGTCAGCTTGTATTTTCTTCTCCTCGCAGTGTTAACACATTTAGGTGCTGACTAGAGACTGATACGCATGCAACACATATACCGTGTGTTTTTCCCACTAAATGGTCATTTGCAAAAACTGCTCTTTATTTCTGAGAGTTAATTTAAGACTTACGATCTTCAGATAAGAACTGCAGTTCATTACTCTCAATCAAAACTGATCCAAAGAACGTCTCGGTTACGTATGTAACCCCTGAAGGAGGGAACGAAGACGTAGTCGACGTGTCGACTGATTGGGATCACGCTTAGGGAGCCTGTCATCTTCGAGTACTGTTAAAACGAGCCAATGCATATTGGCGTGCGTGAAATGCATCACACACTCCGCCCCGCAGTGCAGGTATAAATACTGAAGTGGATGCATGCACCAGTTGTTTTCGCTGAGGAGCCGAGCGTAACTCAGAGTCAGCGGTGGTCCAGCAATAGTGGCGACGGGACTAGGTATTTGTTCCCTCCTTCAGGGAACGAGGGTTACATACGTAACCGAGATGTTCCCTTTAAGTCGCTCACGTTCGACGCAGTCAACGTGTCGACTGATGGGGATCCCAATTAAAACGCAATCTAGTGCTGCCACCCTTCCAGTGCCTAGACAAAAGCCTTCTGATCCCCCCGCATTTGGAGATGGGACAGGGCTTAGGCCGACGAAGTCACTGCTGTTCCACAAGACCACTGGGAAACCTTTCTCTTTCATTAGAAAGGGAGGGGAGGGTAACATGTGGAGGATACACATATGGACTGGGCGGATTACCGGGCAGTACAACATATGGAATGTTACTGGGGGGGCTCCAGCCTATAACAGGGGGGAGACTCAACCGGACAATGACGGCAGAGCAGACTATGCTGAGGGAAGACACGGGCTCGCCGCAGGGAGCTGTACCGTGGAAGAATACACATATGGGATCGCCATATGGATCACAACATATGGATCGAGCATAACACAGGTTTCACCAGTGCATATGAGTGAAAGGCCTGGCTTCGGACGTTCCGCCACGTCCGTTGCCGAAGGGTATGGAGGAACTCGACAGGGTTCGGCTAATAAGGGGAACAAGAATTACGCACGTATCCAGTCCAAAGGAGGGGAATGGCGCAGCAAGCCGACACTTTGAACCGGGCTTATAGTGAAACTGGCTATATGTAAAGGGAGCCCACGTGAAGCAGCGGCTACATAGGCTATTTGTTTTGTTTTTCTAGCGAAAGTGATAGGTGTCGCCTAGCCCCCAAATCTATAAACATATGTTCAGCGGGGCACTCTTTGGAAAATCACCAAGATTAAGGCAACCACATGTAGTGGGCCAACCACTGCTTGGAAACAGCCTTGGTCTAAGGTCCAGGCTTTGCATTCTGTATCCACTGCATCCTGATGTGGATCTCAGGTCACCGGGATCTTGCTCGGGCAACGCTGGTCTCCCAGAGGGAGACAGCGCAGCCGAGTCGTCATCTCCAGAGCCCAGCGCCCCTTCCGATGCTGCGATGGACTTCCTGTCCTCTGGAGGGGCCGAATGAAACAGCTGGTCAGTCCACCACAGAGGGACCAGCACGCTCATCTGGGAACTCAATAGGCTGCGGTGTGAAAGAGGAGTGAGGGATCCATGGGGCTTCGCCGGGGCTGATTACCCGTCACTGTAATCCTCAGGTCACCCAGCCCAGACTGCACTCCAGGCTTCTTCTGGGAAGGTAGCCTTGAAGAAACACCAGAGCGGGGCCTGGGGATGGGGACTGCACCCTCGTGAATGAAGGCGAGTCTCGACCTCAACACTGAGACATCCATATTCCCACAATGGGAACATGACTCATCCACAAGAGCTGCCTCAGTGTGCTTTAAGCCAAGACAGGTGATACAACTCTCGTGATACCCAGAAACGCACGGATGGAATGGCATCTTGAAAAAGACGCAAACTCACCCATGTTGCCCTTCTAGAAATAGGACCCGTCACCGGTGCCTGAGCACACAGGGAATGACCGCGTCAACACTAAATCAGCGAACTGAAATAGCGAAGCACTCACTTTTCCGCCCTGAACCGGCCGTCAACACACACAAACACAGAAATCTGCTCGCTGTATAAACAGCAGTTGAGAGCTCAAAGCTTGCGATCACCGCTGCACTGCACTGTAGAACACCAGCACTGGGAGAGTCTTCCTGAAGAACACCGACACACTCGCTCGTTGTATAACAACAGCACTCTCAGAGACATCAGAACGATGGGCTCCAAAGCGAAAGACAACTACTGCGTGCATCCACTTCCGTATTTGATTATTAGTATTTAATTCCGCATTTTACGCATGACAATGTGTATTGGCTCGTTTTGTACTCGAATATGAAAGGCTCCCTGGAGTGATCCCAATCAGTCAGCGACTGAAAGGGAACTGTTACTGTGTTATACTGTGAGACTTAGTCTAATCAAGAGTTGTTAATTGTACTAGTTCTTTTGTAATAAAAGGTATTGTAAATACATTCAATTAACAATATTGTTCATGCACAGATATGAGCTGAGACCCCCCCCAAAAAAAAAAATTAAAATGTAGTATTTTTTCATGTCATCACATTGTTTAAGAAACAAATGGAAAAAATGCATTTTTGAAAAAAGATTTTTTATTCATATGTTACGATATGTCCTCTGTAGTGACACCAGGACTCACATACTAAAAACACATGAAATTACATGTACATAAAAAAAGGGATTCTTTTTCACTCAGCAATCAATTTTTAGGTTTCAGGTTTTTTTTTTTACTAAACTTTGTATAAAGATGATTCTCAACTATGTTATGAACGATATAATCGAATGAATTGATACACCATTTTACTTTATGCAATATGGGAGTAAAATGGCCATAATTTGGTTTTCCCATTTAATACAATGTATCTATACACTGTATCTAATCTGCATATTAATGTGTTCTTGGGGCAGCATGTAATGAAAAAAAGAAGTGTAATAATTGGAGTAATAATTGGCAACATTTTTTATAATAATATCTAATATTTCATATAACATTAATGCATGTCCTGTTCCACATATACATAGTATGTATTTATTACAGTAATTACAATAACTGGATAATAACTTGGTACTAACCCTGATCCTACCACTTAATCTAAGCTTAACCCATGTAGTTACCTTATATTACCAGTACTTTCTTAGGTAAATACGCTGTAAGTACACATAAGTGCACGTACTGTAAAATAAAGTGCAACCATTGTGTTAACAAAATAATGTTGATTGACTTAAAGGTACAGTAAGCGTTTTCTGAGAAACACTGTTGATATTTGAAATCAGCCCAAAAAAACATACCCCTCCCTTTATTACTACACCCCCAAAATGCAACAATGGATGTCGAAGCAAAAGAATGATCTGTGAAAAATAAAGTGAACAAACGAAAACAAAACAATCGACTCCAAGCACATTTACACAATATGCTTTCAGTATGTTGAAGTTTTGTGGTTACCATTGGGCTGAAGGTTGTATGTTGCTCTATGAGCAATGTGTTTGTGTTTATGCTACAAATTACAGAATGTTCCTCTAACTTACCATATTTTAATAGAAGATCGATGCAAACATTTGTATCATTTTTGTTTTTATTGATCCAAAAAATCTGTTTTCAGAGTGTAAACACAATGTTGTCAGTGTATAAGGTAAGAATCCTGAATGGTTAAATGTCTTAAGATTCGCATCCCTGCTCACAAGCTCAGCTTCGTCCATCATAATTCAACATTATGATGTGTTTCTGATGGCCTGCTGATTGTGGTTTCTGAATTTTATGGACTGCGAGCCGTGAAAACTTTATTGGACCTAGGAATAATATAATTACACACCTCTGGAGAGTTATTCTCCAGTAATCTGACAGTGACGTATGACTGATACTGCACAGTAATATCTGTGTGTCGCTCTGAATGTTCAAGAGGTTCGGCGAATGTTTCTGAAATAAAGCTAAAGCATGTGCAGCAGAGATATTATTAACAACTCAAATTAAAAAAATGTTTAATTTACATTGATGTACTAATGTAACAAACAAATAAATACAAATTAACCCCTTTTACTCTGGATTTCCGCCTGGTTTTGGCCCATATCCACATACCTCTTGTTACCTCTCATATTTAATTACAATTAAAACAATTAATCAAAATCACGATAGTGGTTTGGTAGTGGTGGTGGTGGTGGGGGGGGGGGTTAGGGGGATGAGGTGTTTCAGTGTAAATAAGTTACTTTGTGTAAAACAAATGTCAAAGTGATCCAAAAATTGGGACTAAGCTCTCAAACTGTACCATATATAGGGTTATCGGTTATCAGACCTTTACATTTTGATAATGTCTTGATGACATGTTTTTTGACCCGTTACCGGGTCTGCATAGACTTTTTTTTTTTTTTGTTAATGAATACAAATGACAAAAAAACACAATTAAAAGTACCAAAACTTTAACTGAAATTAAAGTGAAATCAGAAAATACAAAAAATAAAATCAATTCCAAAATATTAACACAAAACATAATAGTATTTAAAAGATACTAAAATACCACTGGTATGCAGCTGTTCATGAAGAACGTCCTAAAACTGCTGTAGATGGTGTGAAAAACAATGTGGCGCTGAATTTATGCATTATTAATACATTATGGCCACGTACACACTGTAAGGTTTCAGGGGTGACCACCAGGTTTAACTATGGAAGTCAATCCCCTAAATGATCATTCTGTGAGTACAGAACACAACCCACTCCAGAAAATGTAATAACTGACAGCCTAGTACCGTTATGCCGGTGTTGATATCGTTATCGCGTCCCAGCCTCCCATTCCAGAAACCCGGGTTTGAATCGGAGAGGATCGAGTAGGATCGGTTGCACATGCATGCAGAAGCGATACATTAAAACACATAATTAACAACTAGTTTTTTCATTTTTGTAAATGCGGTATCTGAATTTGGTTGAAGAATGCGGTTTTCACTGTATATCACTGAACTGTGTGTGTGCAGGACAGGATTAAGCACTAAATGGGGAATTTATGTGACGCCTGGAGGCAAAACACAGCTTTCCTCCACTGCCCGCCAGTCATCTTTATCAGGTTTGCAGTAAGTAATAATGTAGTAAGACAGTTATATTAAATGACCGAAGTTAGTATACACCTTATTGATGATGCATACTTTGCACAAGCAAGTAGACGAACACAGAATATAAATGCATCAAGAGGTTTCTCGATAAGCGTTTTATCAAAAATGTGTATACTGAATTTGATCTTTTAATATCACTGTTTTAGAACATTAATGCACTTAATGCCTCTTAATATATATATATATATATATATATATATATATATATATATAATTTATTTGGTACCCAGTGACACACCTGTGTGAAAGGCTCATTATGCAGCTCATTATGCAGCTCATTATCCGGTCATTGTCTTCTTAGGTTTGAACACGCCTCCACGCATATTGCCTTTCCAAACAAAAAGTATCTTAAAAAATTTAAATCAATGTATTGTTTTATGTGAATGATTAGGCAGGATGATTTTCAGATCATTTTGAAGCAAAAACCCTAGTATGAATTGATAACTGATTTAACTGCAGTGTGTACATGGCCTTTATAACGCAGGGCTGATGGCAGCTGGTGTACATCAGTACATGTTACAGAGGCGTTTCGTCACGAGTTATGTTGTAATGTGGATGTGACCGAAGGTTTCTTTATTAGTTCAGGGCTGGGGACTGAGACTAACAAAACCATCCGAAACCTTCAATCCATTACAGACAACCGTGACCCAGAGAGCCAGGCGAGGAGCTGTGCCTTATCGAATTCCCTTCCAATTAGTGTAGAATCGAAGCAACTCGATGGGCTTTGCCTGGTGATATCATGTAATTCTCAGCAGTAACAAACCTCTGGTTGTGATTTCCGGCTAATGAATCCTGTCGGTTCAGCCGCTGGATGTGGCAGATCTGAATGTGCATTGTTTCTACCACAAAAAGGGTCTTTCTCGCAAGCGTTCTCACGTCTTTCTTCTTGAGTGACCTTTTCGGCAGGCTGCCTGCGGCATGTTATTTATTTATGATTTGTGTGGAAGGCAAAAGGCTGTCAGCCTGCCCTGTTATCGTTTGGTCATCCACTCAAGTGTCTGGGTGGTTGGCGTTCAGAAACTGGGGCAGTCTGATTAATGTCCGCGTTTCCAAGACATGACAACAAAGAGGACTCTCTGGAAGAGACGGAAACTGAGATAACACACCGCGATACGCAGACACGTGCATGAGAAGAAAAATCAAATATGCCATTGCATGTTTTGTTAAGTTTAGTCCGAAGCCAGGGAATAATAAGTCCCTAAGGGGAAATCAGCATCTCATTTGCATATTTCTGACACTCTGGAGAGGCTGTCAACCACAAAGGATGGGAAACTTTTGTTTGTTTTTATTTTTGTTAAGCTTTTGATCTGCCATACTTTTTACAAGGAGTAAATCCATAAAAGTCAGACTTCCTTTGCAAATGCAGCTCAAATCTGAATCAAAACACTAAAAGATTAAAAGCAGCTCCTTTAACATTGCCTTCCTACAAACTAGAACTAAAGGGATAATTTAGTCTTAAACAAGAATCCTGGCATTATTTACTCGCCCTCCCTCATTTACTCACAAACTGTATAATGTATTATGTTAATGTTGAAGTTAGAGACTGGGTTTGATTAATGCCTGCATAAAAACACCCATCGTCATAAAACATGCCCTTGTGAAAAAGAAGTATTCATTGTTTAAATGTATATTCAATGCAACATTAGAGTGTTTTTGAGCCACTTAGTGTCTTTATATGAAATTTCATTGTCTTTTAAATAAAGTTAAAAGTGTACTGATGAATGTTCTGACAAACATTTATGGTAAACTCAAATATAACTAAATTCCATTTCCATTTAAACGTATTGAAGTCATGTATTTAAATATATTTGTAATGACTTTGCAATTTAGTAATTTAATTCAAGTACTTTACATGTGCTTTAGTATGTAAGTCAACACATCAAACTAAGAGCATTCCTTTAAAACATGACAAACGATTATTAAAACATAATTATAAAAAAAAGGCATTACAAAGTGTACTTTTTAAAAGTGTATATATAGTCACAAAAGTGTACACGTAAGTGTTTCTGCAACTAATGTTTAAAAAAATATATGATAACAATTTAAAGTATACTCTAAGTGCACATCCAATACAATTACAGTATTTTCCAAGGGATGTAACATGTTAGACTTATTAGTTTGCTAGCTATGGTATCTCAGACAATCATTTCATTCCAATAAAATGGCCACAATGATGTGCAAAGGTTATTTCTGATTTGGCAATGTCAAAGCATGCTTTACAATCAATACAGAAAACAAATCATTACTGCTATACAACACAACAACCAGACACACACAACACCCAATCTAATGCCTGCATTAAACACACAGAAAACCCTCATAAGTTGGCAAAAACAAACAAACAAACAAAAAACAGACTTTTATGTGTTAATCTACCTAACAAAGAGACTATCCCTACACACTTGCATACACTTTTAACTAACATGCAGTGTATAATTATAAGCTTTAAGGTATAATTGGAATCTTAAAGTTTCGCAGCCCATCCTAACCACAAGCTCTACTCTTCAACGGTAACCCAGTAAAACTGAAACATAAAACCCCTAAATATTAACATAATACAAGATTAACACATCTGTTCCTATTTAGATCCCTAAAACCTAAAGTATGTTTTGGTTTTTCCAACGGACAATGCCACAAAACACCAGAAGCCAAAGTTAAATTCACCTAAAACACCCCAAACTCTTGGAAAAAGAGTTCAGTGGGATTCTATATATATATATCCCTATAGAGTTCAATTTTAAAGAATCCTTTATGCAAAAAAGGTTCTAAAAAATGCAATTTACTTTTTTTTTTAAATAAATGTAAGTTTTAAATTATTGAATTAAAACTAAATCCATAAATCCCATGATGGGAACCCCTAAAAGGTTCTATATAAACACCTTTTCAAGAGTGTAAGCTAATGCACAAACTCAAATGCAGACATCAGTTAGCAGTTCTGTAAATGGTTTAAAAACAGCGTTCGTCAGCGGTTCAAGGAACATCAAAAATATGAAGTTTGGGCTTACTTGGCTTGACTTTATTTTCAACTCCTCCATATTGCTGCAAAAGAAAAAAAAAGGAGAAAAAATTAATATGCAATCCATAGCAGTGGGTTTTATGCCCAAAAAGAGCCAGTAAAACAGAAAATGTAAAACAGAAATAGTAAAACAGAAAATGTAAACTGTTATACATTTTATTGTAGACCAGATAGACAGAAAAGTTAAGATATGTTGACTAAATCACCTGAGGTAATTTCACCAGAAGATCCAGTTATGACGATTGAAAAGTTTTTTTTTTTAATAAAATGTTTCACAATAAAATAAATAACATAAATTTAGAAAATTGTCATTTTATTCTTACTTTAAAGGACATAATTCTGCATAAGATGCGCATAAGCACTTTAGTGCAAGAAACCATCCAGTCAGCAACTAAACGTATTTTTTTTTTTATAATCCTATTTACTCGGATGTACATAACAATAAACAAAGAGAAAGATCTCTCGCTACTTTCATTTCACATTACTTAGAACCTTACTCCGCACTGAACAGTTGATAAGAGTTAGAGTATAAAGAGAAGAGTTATTGTGCATGTGACATATAGTGTATCGTATCAGTCCAACAGTTTACTATGCCATTTTAATTCACAGTTTTAAATGTAACAATAGTTGCACTCGAGCTTCAGACACAGTCACGCTGAGACGTTCGCCATTGCATTAACATCGTACAGTCTTACAACAAACGGTTACAGTCGTAACCTGAGACGTTTCCCTGAACTTTAAGTAAAATCTCCTCACATCAAGCTACCAGATGACTTCAAATGACTTAAAATATAGAGCGAAAAACTATACTGTACTGTAAAGCTAACATAAACTGAGATTGAGAAGTATTTATATGAAACGCCCGCAAGAAACATTCAAATGATCAGACGTTTATTCAACAAAAATATGTCAGTTACAACCTTTGGGTTTCAGAACCCGGAGAGAATGTGATAACACTGAACGCCTTTAGTTATCATTCAGTCAATTTCCTGCAGCGGATAAGAGTTTTGTTTTCAATCGAACGCATACACCATTCCACTCAAACGGTAACAATGGAGTGATGAACATAATAAAACTTCTGATGTTGATAAATGAGGCCACATCGATGAGTCTGTGACATGGTTTCCAACATAATTCAAAAGTAATTGAAAAAACTGCACAAATAGCAGTAGGGCGGATCACTATCAGACAGATGATTCAATGTAATAAGATAAATAGATGTTCATTTTTTTTCTTATTTAATTGAAATTAAAGTTCTCAAAATGTGAAACTGGAAATAAACAACAAAATATATGGATGATACAGTAAATTGAGCCACTTCAATTCAAATAAATAACTAACTGTCATTTGAAAGCCTTATTATAGGCAGTACAGCAGAATGTTGAACCCTTTCTGTTTTACATTTTTATGATCAGGAAAACACATTTGAGGAGAAAAATATGCTTCTCAAGGTAAATCAGTAAATGAAGCTGTGTTGTTGCCGTCCATGATTAAAGTTCCTCTCATATAGTCTAAGAAGACCATCAGGACTGTACATATGTGCCAGACGCCTCCAAAACTATAACATACAATATACCAGTGGGTTTCGGGTCACAGACCATGCTTTATGTTAATAATAAAAATGTAATTCTTGCACAGACTATGATTTGGCGTATTGCTTGGCCTGTGCAGTTCTTGGTTAGAGTAGTGGGCATTTCTGTTTACCTTGTGCAATAAACACTTCTGAATCACTACAACACAACATGTAAACACTCTTAGAAAAAAAACGGTTTAATGTTCTATGTAGTTTCTTGGCACAATTTTAAAGAAGAAGGTTGTACATAAGAAGAAATGTCTTAAAGGGATAGTTCACCCAAAAATTTAAATTCTGTCAGTATTTACTCTCCCTCATGTTGTTCAACCCCGTAAGACCTTCGTTCATCTTCTGGACACAAATTAAGATATTTGTGATTAAATCTGAGAGCTTGATCACTCCTCCATAGCCTTCTAAGGGATTGAAACTTGTTCACCGAAAAGTTATTACAGACATCGTTAAAATAGTCCAAGTGACTACAGTGGCTTAATCTTAAGTTTATCAAGCGACGAGAATACTTTTTGTGCGCAGAAACAAACAAAAATAACGACTTTATTTCAACCATTGATTTCCTTCTCTGTGGGCCTCGAGTCAGTTCACTAGTGTAACAGCGCAGCGCTTCTGTGTTGTACGTCACACACATCACACACATGACCAGCGTCGGCCAATAGTGAGCCTCCGTTCTGATGCACAACCCAGAAGTCTTGCGCTGTTACACTACGTCAACAACTCAGGAGAATGACATGGAAGAGAAGAGATGGTTGAATAAAGTCGTTATTTTTATTTTTATTTTTGATAAGCTTAAGATTGAGCCACTGTAGTCACTTGGACTATTTTAACAATGTCTTTAATAACTTTTCTGGGATGGCAGATATCAATTACCTTGCAGCCTATGGAGGAGTGATCCAGCTCTCAGATTTAATCAAAAATATCTTAATTTGTGTTCTGAAGATGAACGAAGGTCTTACGGGGTTGAACAACATGAGGGAGAGTAAATACTGACATAATCTTCATTTCTGGCTGAACTATCCCTTTAAACGATTGCAGAATACTTGTTTAATGGAATGAAATGTTTTCTAGAGACAGTATGTTTGCGAGCTGTTTAATTAATAATTAATAATTCAAATGAATGAATTAAAGCTAAATCCAAAAAATGATCCGATGATGGGAACCTCTAAAATGTTCTATATGAATTGCCTGACAGAACTTTTTCTTCTAAGAGTTAAGGTCAAAAACGTATGAAGTGTTTACAAATGTGACCACTGGGATGCTGGCGCCAGAAATACATGCATATTTAATACGTTAACATCTCTGATGACTGAAACGAGGGTGTGTTCTTGAGGTTAGTGTGTTAACAGAGATTGACACGACGCTGGGTTCAAGATAAGGGCTTTTCCAGCATACGCACCACTGAACAAACGTCATTTCAGTGAACGGCAGCACTTTCAGATGTCTGTGTTTACTTCCCTACGTCTGCGTTTTACATGGACTCGTTTTAGCTAAATCTAAGCCTAATGTCTGTAAACTTACAGTTAACATCTTTAAAGTCATAGTGGTTTCTCTTTAACTCTCACCTTCTGTATCATTGCTTGAATGCTGTTGCACAGAAGTGGCGTTGACTGACGAGTTTTTATTTATTTATATATACATAGAAAAATTAGGTAACACTTTATTGTACAGTGTTCTTGTTACATATGTTACATGTAATTATCATAGTAATAACCGTAAATGATGCATAATTACATGCAACTAACCCTCAACCAAATCCTAATCCTACCCTAACCCTATAGTAAGTACCATCCTGGTTGCGTATCCCTGAAGGAGGGAACGGAGGACGTAGTCGACGTCGACTGAATTGGGATCACGCTAGGGAGCCTATCATCTTCGATTACTATTGAACGAGCCAATGAAATTTGGCGTGCGTGATTTGCATCACACACTCCGCCCCCGCGGTGCGGGTATAAATACAGAAGTGGATGCACGCACTAGTTGCTTTTCGCTGAGGAGCCGAGAGTAACCCGGGGTCAGCGGTGGTCCAGCGGTAGTGGCAAGGGGACTACGTCCTCCGTTCCCTCCTTCAGGGAACGGTGGGTTGCATACGCAACCAGGACGTTCCCTTTCAGTCGATAACGTCAGACGTAGTCGACGTCGACTGAATTGGGATCACCCTCTGAACACGCCACTAACGCTGCAACCTGCCTAAACCAAAGCCTCCTGATGCCCCCGCAAATTTAAGGCGGGGAAGGACAGGGCTTAGGCCAGGGAAGTCACTGCTGTTCCTACAGGACCACTGGGAAAGCGTTCCCCGTACATTGGAAGGAAGGGACGCTGCGGAAGCCACATCCAACCCAGAGGGAGGTAACGTGGAAAATACACATATGAACTGGGCAGAAACCGAGCAGTCTAACATATGGAATGTCACTGGGGTGGCTCCAGCCTAAGACGGGGGAGACACACCGGACAGTGACGGCAGAGAGACTCTGCCGAGGGAAGACACGGGCTCGCCGCAGGGAGCCGTACCGTGGAAGAATACACATATGGGGTCGCCGTAGGGACCGCAACATATGGACCCAGCCTAACACAGGTTCCACACTGCTTACGAGTGGTAGGCCTAACACCAGACGTTCCGCACGTCCGACGTCGGAGGGGTGTGGAGGAACTCAACAGGGTTCAATTTTAAGGGGACTCAACTGGAGTAGAAAGGCGCATGTATCCAGTCCATAGGAGGGGAATGGCGCAGCAAGCCGACACTTGAACCGGGCTCACGGTGACACTGGCTTCATGAGATGGGAGCCCACGGGAAGCAGCGGTTCAACTAGGTGTCGTCCAGCCCCCAACTCTAGAATCTGTTTAGCAAAGCATATCGTCAACGCCCAGGCGGAGCACTTTACACTCATCATAGAGGAGCTCAACACCTAAGTGGACATGTTGCATCTCGGATTTTTACCGAAATGAAGGCAAGCACTAAGTGCAACTTTGCAGGAAACAGCCTTCCCTCTCTGCTGAATTCCAACAGATATTTGTAGAGCTGGTCTGAGGTCTATGGCTTGCGTTCTGTACACGTCCAAGCGAACGGACAGAGAAGCCAGGGCTGGATCTGCCTCCTCCAGGGCAACGCTTGCAGGCTCACCACCTGCTCCTATTACGGGAGAGGTAGGAACCTTGGGCACAATCCGAGCCGGGGTCTCAGCCTGTGAGAGTTAGCCGGCCCAGACTCCACGCACAATACGTTGACCGAAAGCGAGCAAGTCCCTATCCTGTAGTAGAGACCACGCGAGCAGGAGATTCTGACATAACAGAATTTTTAACTCACTGACTGCAGTGGCTCAGGGGCGGTCTCTGCAGTGCAGTCGCACCAGGGACAAGGCCCAAGAGGATAAAGAGGGACACAAGGATTTACAAGACCTTGCTCCTCAGGAACCTGATGATCAGAACGTGCTTCTGCACACTTCTGCAAAACGATGAGCGTCGTTTAAACACCGAGGCAACATCATTTTGAGGGTGAAGGAAAACAGCCTACTGCAACCCATTTTGCAGGAAAGAGAGCACTGAAGTGATCGAAAGCTTTCAGGATCTCCTCTGGAGAGAAGACGCACTCAACGACTAGGTTCCACTTCTAAAGGCGGAAGCACGCTACCCATTTCTAGGGGGTGCTCGCAGAAGTGATGGTAACTATCACATGCCCTGTGATAGCCACCTGAACCTCCGCGTTCAGATGTAAGACCGCCCGGAATCTCCGGGGGAAGAACGCGGGTGCCCTCGTGCCCCGTCCCTGAAAGAGTTTTCAGGGGAAGTCAGGAAGCTATCGATGGGAACCAGGTCTAGTTGGGCCAATAAGGGGCAACTATGAAGACCTGTTCCTCTCCTGACTTAGCACGTAGGTGCAAGCGACGGGCGCAAAAAGACAGGAGTGTTGCTCAACACAACATGTGAAGATCACTGGGCTTCAGGAGCATCTTCTGCTCAGCACTTGAGTGTGACAAGTTCACTGAGCTTCAGGAGCATTCCTGCTCAACCCCTGAGTGTGATAAACTCACTGAGCTTCAGGAGCATTTCTGCTCAACACTTGAGTGCGAAGAACTTCACTGAGCACCAGGAGCATTTCTGCTCAGCACTTGAGTGTGACAAGTTCACTGAGCTTCAGGAGCATTCCTGCTCAACACCTGAGTGTGATAAACCCACTGAGCTTCAGGAGCATTTCTGCTCAACACTTGAGTGCGAAGAACTTCACTGAGCACCAGGAGCATTTCTGCTCAGCATTGCGTGTGACGAATTCACTGAGCTACAGGAGCATTTCTGCTCAACACCTGAGTGTGATGAACTCACTGAGCTACAGGAGCATTGCTGCTCAACACCTGAGTGCGATGAACTTCACTGAGTTTCAGGAGCAATTCTGCTCAACATGAAGTGTGATGATTTCACTGACTTGAGCAGGCGCAAGGCGCAAGGCGACCATGAGTCGCAGTCACTTTTAGAAGGCTCACTGGGGTTAAACGCATTTCTGCGGGCCCCTGGGGCAGCTGAGACCCAGTGTTTGTCCAAGGGTAGTCCGCTCGGTTTACACAAACACTGGCGGAAAGATGAAACAAGGGGGGGCAACTGAGCGGCCCCGGAATGGTCATGACCCAGCTGGACCCAGGGGATGAAGTCTCCACTTGCCCTGGCTATAACTGTCGTGAGGCTAGATGGCGGCACGATTGAGTGAAGCGGGAGGAGTGGAACAAAGCGCCCTCAGAAGCGTCTGACTCCAAGGAGGAGGTGACGGGTGAGTTGTGACATGCAGGGGAAGCTTGCGCAACGGTCGCAATGTCTAACAACTCGAGGCACGAATGCCTGTGTAGTCGGGGGTCGCCCAGGCCCCCGTTAAAACACGCCCTTTGTACATGGCCCCTCTGTTGAAGAGGGTTTGGCAGCAGACCGGGATGAACTATAGTCACACAGGGTGAGCTGCTCTGCCACGGTCACCTCGGGACTCGATCATGAAGCTAGCGCCGAAGCGGTCACATATGGAGGAAGCCAAAGGCTGCGACTACCATATACCCCAGGAGCCTCTGAAAGTTCTTTCAGTGGGACCCTTTCTCACTTAAACACCAGCTGAGCACATTCTCATTGGAGAGACGTGTTAGACCGAGTCCCTCTCCAAAACTGAATAAGAGATACTCAGCCCGTGGGCGAGATTACTCTCTTCCAGTTGACCTGAAGACCCAAAGGGCTCTGGAGCACTCGAGGGGAAGGACACTGTACTGATACTCCACCCTTAGACGCAACACACAGGATGGCCTGCGGTGCGGAAGGTAGAGATCTGAAGCACGTGTCTTTCAGGTCGGAGCTGCAGACCAATCTTGGGCCAAGATGGTCACGACTCACCACAGAGTAGCACGAAGAACGAGTTTGCAACTGGCCTTCGTACCGGCTGGAGGAGCGGCTATATCAAATCCTTCGCCAGCAGGATAAGATAAGCACGCACAAGTCAGGAGCACTGCTCCACACTCGGTGTGATGAATATCACTGAATTTTCAGGAGCACGTCTGCTCAACACCTAATGTGATGATTATCACTGACTTGAGCGGGGTAGCCGAGCCTGAGGTGGGGCAGCAAAGTAGAGATAGTGGTGTTAGTGTGTAGTGCAACACTTACCTGTCTCCACTAGCGGCAGGGGGACGTGAGAAGGCGGATGACCGGGTCCTCGAACGCCCCAAGCTGCCTGCTGGCGACCAAGGGAAGCTGGGGGATGTAAGGCTATTACAGGGTCACACCCGCCAGACTGGTCCACTTGGGACTCAGGAATAGAAAATTTGCCCTTTTTCTGAATATGTGGGTACCGCTGACCCCGTTTTTATAGGGGCCAGCGGCGTAACAGACACACACATAACAAAAAACTCCAGCCGGCCCTCCAACCAGCCAGAGGGAGTGGATCGGCGACCACTCCACGAGCAACTCCTCCATCCCTGAGAGCCCGTCCAGGTTCAGCGTTTTCTTTTGCGCTGATGCTTACCACCTGGCTTGGCAGCGCCTGGAGCAGGCTGGGCGCCCCTTCCGCGGCCGGCTCCACGCCGGAACCTGGGTGAAGGCTGCTGCGATGGTCGGGCGGGAGCTGAGGCGGCTGCGGGCGGACGCCCTCGGCGACGAACAGGCGGAGGATCTGACCTCGGCGGGCGGGTGAAGGCAGCAGCGTCCCTCCGAGGCAGGATGTGCCGGATGGCCACCGTCTGTTTCTGAGCTGTAGAGAACTGTTGGGCAAAGTTCTCCACAGCGTCGCCGAATAACCCAACCTGGGAAATGGGAGAGTCCAGGAACCGAACCTTGTCCGCTTTTCTCATATCGGCCAGGTTGAGCCAGAGATGGCGCTCCTGGACCACAAGTGTGGACATCGCCGAACCGACCGCGCGAGCTGCAACCTTCGCCGCCCGGAGGGCGAGGTCAGTTGCAGTGCGGAGCTCACCCATGAGCTCACGGTCCGAACTACCCTTGTGCATGTTCATGAGTGCCTGGGCCTGGTGGACCTGGAGCAACGCCATGGCATGCAAGGAGGAAGCGGCTTGCCCACAAGCTTTGAAAGCCTTGCCCGTAAGAGCGGACGAGAACTTACAGGCTTTAGAGGGGTGACGAGGATCACCTCTCCAGGAAGCGGCCGCCGTTGGGCATAACTGCATCGCAACGGCCCGCTCCACCGGAGGGATAGCCTCGTAATCCTTCACCGCTCCCCCATCAAGGGTAGTGAGGGGGGAGGAGCTACTCAGGCGGTTTCTGGCAGAGAAAGGTGCCATCCATGCCCTCGTAAGCTCCTCATGCACTTCAGGAAAGATAGGAACCGAGAACCAGTACGGCCCGCCCCGATATACCAATCATCCAACCGAGACGGCTCGGGACACGGTGGAGGGTTCCACACGAGCCCTACCGCCTCGGCGGCCTTTTTCAGCATAGCTGACATTTCTGGATCTGGCTCGGGCAACACTGGTCTCCCGGAGGGAGGCAGTGCAGCCGAGTCGTCATCTCCAGAGTTCAGCTCCCCCTCCGATGCTGCGATTGACATCGTATCCCCTGGAGGGGCCCCAAATGACACGGCTGGCCTGTCCATTACAGAGGGACCAGCGGGATCAATGGGGAGCTCCACCGGTTGCGATGTGAAAGAGGAGTGAGGGACCCACGGGGCGTGGCCGGGCGGATTACCCCTCACTGTGATCCTCAGATCACCCAGCTTGGACTGCACCCCAGTCTTTCTCTGGGAAGGTAACCCAGAGGAAGAACAAGGGCGGGGCCCAGAGGTGGGGAGTGCACCAACGCTTTTGACGAAGGCGAGTCTAGATCTCAACACCGAGATGGTCATGTTCCTGCAGTGAGAACATGACTCAGCCACGAAAGCTGCCTCGGCATGCTGTAAGCCCAAACATGCGACACAACTTTCGTGACCGTCAGAGGGGGATAGTGCCAGACCGCACCCAGAAACGCACGGATGGAATGGCATCTTGAAAAAGACGCACTCACACCCGTGTTGCTCTTTTAGGAAATGGGACCGTCACCAGTGCCGGAGCACACAGGGAATGACCGCGGCAAACACTGAATAGTCTTTCAACCAACAGTGAAGCACTCACTTCTCCCCTCTAACCAACCGTCAACACACAAACAAACAATAGAAATTTGATGCTGTTAAAACAGCAGTTGAGAGCTGAGAAGCTCACGATCACCGCTGCACCACGCTTTAGAACACCAACACTGGAGAGGTCTTCCCGTAAGAACACCGACACACTCGTTAGTTGAATACAACAGCACTCTTCAGAGACTTCAAAGACGAACGGCTCCGAAGCGAAAGGCAACTAGTGCGTGCATCCACTTCCGTATTTATACCCGCGCCGCGGGGGCGGAGTGTGTGATGCAAATCACGCACGCCAAATTCCATTGGCTCGTTCAATAGTAATCGAAGATGATAGGCTCCCTAGCGTGATCCCATTTCAGTCGACTACGTCTGACGTTATCGACTGAAAGGGAAATGTAGTTGCTTAATATAACTAAGTACTTAAATATATAATTACATTGTAACAATGACACCATAAAATAAAGTGTAACCCATTTTGGAATACATTTTTTTTTTTATTATAAATTTGCATAAATAAATATACAGGCTCAAATATTTAATAAAAAACACCTTTGACGTAGCACTTGTATGTTATTTTCCACATCATCTGAAATGGTAGAGCCTGATCTCATGAAAGTGTGTATCTATACAACAAATGTTATTTCTCGTGCCATTTATATGCCAAAAATAGTTTTTTGTGTGCATATGATAGGCACTTTATGGCGTGTAATACACACGCATCCCCAGCCCTTATCCTACCCAAGGGGTTTTCAGTACGTAGCATATGCACGTTAAAACCATTTTTGGCGTATAAATGGCACGAGAAATAACATTTGTGGTATAGATACGCACTTTAATGAGATTGTGTTGAATGGTAAGATCGTATTGTGTGAGGAACAGAGTTATAGTTGTAGTTCGCTGTTCTCATTCAGAAAGAAACTGGCATCACAATCAGTCGCAAGAAACATGAAAGCAACAGGCATTTCACATTACTGACGACAAACTTCGGGAAGCAAATGTAGAGATTTCCTTTGAGTGTAACACAGATTTGACGTCATGGTGCTTTTGTTGTGTCTGTCATCAAATGAAATATATTTATAGTTTAGCCTTGAGTAAAACAGTCAAATGGAGTTTAAATGCAACACAAAATAAGCGTATGCTCGAGGTTTTGAGATACAGTAATGGATGCACTATTACTGTAATAAGCAATGAGAATACAATAGGAATAGTAAAAATGAATTAGGGCCGCACAGCTACAGTGTGCAGTGAATCTGTGAGTAAGCAGAAAATATGAATCGTGTCTGACACCTCCGTGACCTTAAAACTCATCCAGCCATCAGTGCTGTCGTTTAGGAAATGTGCTTGAGTCTGCAACTTCTCAAACTGACCCAAGTCTCGCAGGAAAAACAACACCGGGATTATTCTAGACTGAACCTAAATATTCAAGACACGACACTAGTTTTTTAATGCACTGGTCAATTTCGAGATTTGGGGCTATTTTGCTTCCATAACTTATCTTTGTTTTTTAAAGAAGAAAGAAAACATCCAAAATACACTTAAGTGTGTATTTTATTGCACTTTATTTGCACCCATAGATTTCAATGACAGTACATAACTTTAAAGGTTAGAAATCTTCAGCAGCTTTACATACTCCAGACTTCATAGTGTTATTCCAGTCTATATTCATATATCAATCGCCTGATTTATAGAACATTATATTCCTAAAAACATGGTGTAAATGTATTTATTTTTTTCTGTTTATTGACAGTATTTTTTGATTTATGAAGTGAAAAAAAAAACTTTGTAAAAGCCTTTAACTATAAGAAATAAAAAAAAATTTAAAAAATACATTTGAACCTGGTTTTATCCAATGCTCAAATTTCAGGTCTGGAAAGTTATACAAATTATAGCATATTTATTTAGATAAATAGATGGCTAATTTGCATATTTAAACATAACATAACAAGAAAACTTGCAATACATTTTTATTTTTTATTTTTTTTACGATTCTTTATGCAATTAATCAACTGAATTATGGTGAAATCTATTAGTTTTGTTTTACCCTACTCACCTAGTGTGTGTTTCCTAAAGAAATAACTAAAACAATAAGTTATATATTGATGGTGAATTGCTGTGCTAGTGTTTTGAGAGATTATGTGTGTGTGTGTGTGTGTGTGTGTGTGTGTGTGTGTGTGTGTGTGTGTGTGTGTGTGTGTGTGTGTGTGTGTGTGTGTGTGTGTGTGTGTGTGTGTGTGTGTGTGTGTGTGTGTGTGTGTGTGCTCATTCAGGGCTTTATTAACTCTTCAAAGATGCCTGAAGTTCTTGACAGTGTAAACCGCGTTGCAGAAGCAACAGTGAAATTGTCACAGCAATTCCGTTAAATTTACGGTAAAAAAAACGGCAGCTGTGGTATCCAGAAATGTACGGTAAAAAATATGGTAGCAACATTTTAGGTTTTAAAGACTTAACTTAAATGTACAGTAAAAAAACATATTTCACTATCCGGTATAATGTTAATTTTCCAACATATTGAAGTAATAATATCTGTTTGGTACCATTGTTATACACTGACAACCACTTTACTGTAAAATTACATTAAATGTATGGTTAGAACCATCACAGTTATTCACCGTATATATAGTGCGAAAACTTTCTGTTAACCAATTAACAGTTTTTCACTGTAGCATTTTTACAGTTTTTTTCATTCAAATCACAATATTTTTTTACAGAAATAATTAAGTAGAAGCCACATTCATTAAAGTCACCATGAAATCTAAATCGACAAATCTTATTTTAATTTGTTTTATGTTTTCAATTTTTTTATGGAATATTGCATTTTTTTTTGTGTGTGTGTTGACCTATCTGTGCACGTCATATATTTTTTAATGTTCTGGTAATCTTGAATCAGAATAAGTTCCTCTCTAATGACGAGGGCTCACATGTGTTCTTGTTCCTGGAGCGTGTCACTCGGACATACGGCACAATAGAGGAGAAAAGTCGACACAACTTCCATCGGATCTGTTTAAACCAGCTAGTCTGCCGCAGATATATTTCATGTTAAATGTATGAATTAAATTATGAAGAGTAAGTGAATACTTTACAGACATACTCTGCACTATTACTCAAACACTGTAGCTCTGAGTGCCAGAACTTTAACAAAAAATAAAATGTCACTTACTTCTTCCTGAAGTCTCTTTACGACCTCCTTTACTGTGTTTCCAGATCCAGCGCCGGCTCGTAGAGAAGATCCCAGCAGAACGGACAAAACCCAAACCCACAACCAGCCCATCAGCGCCAGTCTGTCAGGACAACGAGGAGATGATGAGCGTCATATAACACACACACACACACACACACACACACACACACACACACACACACACACACACACACACACACACACACACACACACACACACACACACACACACACACACTCACACACACACACTCACACACACACACACACACACACACAGACACACACACACACACTCACACACACACACACACACACACACACACACACACACACGCGCACACACACACACACACACACACACACACACACACACACACACACACACACACACACACACACACACAGAGAGAGAGAGAGCATTATCACTCGTCCAAGGTGTGTGATATACAGCTCCATGGGTAACACTTTACAATAAGGTTCATTAGTTAACATTAGTTAACTACCGTAGTTAACATGAACTAAGAAGGAACAATACTTCTACAGCATTTATTAATCTCAGTTAATATTAGTTTCAAAATGTACTAATACGATATTAAAATCAAAAGTTTTGTATTTGTTAACATTAGTTAATGCACTGTGAACTAACATGAACAAACAATGAACAGCTGAATTTTTATTAACTAACGTTAACAAAGATGAACTGATACAGTAACAAATGTATTGCTCATGGTTATTTCATGTCAGGGAATACGTGAACTAATGTTAACTAATGAACTTTATTGTAAAGTGTGATGGCTGCATGAGATGCACACACACACGTACATGTACATGACACAGTAAACTCTATGCTTATGAGTTTGAATAAAGCTTTCTTGTGTTCAGGTGTACTGGATCATGCACTTTTCCAGCAGAGTGTGTTACTGTGTTTGTGTGTGTGTGAGTGTGTGTGAGTGTGTGCGAGTGCGTGTGTGTGTGTGTGTGTGTGTGTGTGTGTGTGTGTGTGTGTGTGTGTGTGTGTGTGTGTGTGTGTGTGTGTGTGTGTGTGTGTGTGTGTGTGTGTGTGAGTGTGTGCGAGTGTGTGTGTGTGTGTGTGTGTGTGTGTGTGTGTGTGTGTGTGTGTGTGTGTGTGTGTGTGTGTGTGTGTGTGTGTGTGTGTGTGTGTGTGTGTGTGTGTGTGTCGCTATATTTCAGATGCGTCCGAAACTACCAGTAGACAAAACCCCACAAACTGTCTCAAATATTTGCTTCAGGAAACACAAATCTGGTTAGAATTGAGTGACACGATGAAAACATCAAATTTGATGTATAATGATATATCATTCATTATACATCAAATTTAATGTTTTCATCGTGTCATTCGATTCTAAGCAGATTTGGTTATAGAACCAGAGTTAAACATTGTATAAGTATAATGTATAATGTTTAACTCTTTCCCCGCCAGCGTTTGCCTGTCACTGCCAGCATTTCTGATATTTTTCTCAAAACATTGACGGCCCCAGGATATATCTGATCAAAAGACAGAACAGAGCCGAACTAGAACAGAACTAGATTCATGCAGTATTTTTTTATTATTATTATTAACACTTGAATTTGGGTAAGTTTAATTTTAAAAAAGCAACATTTGAACAAAAAGCTGAGAAAATTGCAGATTCAAAGAATAAATTTGGGTATTTGACCCAAACATAGGTTGAAACTACCTAGCATTTTGTAGAGTGTATTCGAAGTTGGATATGCGCTCGGTAGTCCAGTTCTTCATATAAACATGTGTAACTCAGTATCTTTGAGGAGTGAAACATCTCTAATGCTCTCTTATGAGGATGTGCACTCTAGGGGTGGGCGATATGAGCAAAAATTCATATCACAATATTTTTCACTGTCCGGACGATATCGATATTATATTGCGATATGAGAAAAAAAACTTGGAATCACATTTTAGTACACCGTAGTTAATTTACAGGCAAAATATGTATTTTAATCCTATATCTAGAAAAAGGTGAGGGGTTTAATTGGACATAGACCTGAATTTTTTTTTTTTTATTGTGCCATTGTTTTTCTCAAAATGTGCAAACGTGCAACATGAGATAGGCCTCAATTCACTTATGTCTTTCCACTTTTTATTTTGCGGGGGTCAAAATAATTCCTTCATTAATAAATCAAAAGATGAGTAACACTTGCGTGTGGTTTATTGAATACGTTATAATCAATAAACACGAAATAGTATGATTTCAGAGAGGTTTGACACTTAGGCGTATTGAAGACAACATTATGTTAACCGAGAAGTTTTTGTATATTGACCAAAGAGAGAAGTACATACTGCTAATGCAGTGGTGATAATTGAATTGTTGTTTTTATTTATATTGTTGTCCATTTATCGGACTTCCATACCTCTTATATAGTAATTCAATATTACTGTATCAATTTACTAATGCTCGGACACACTCGGTCTCTCGCTGTGGCTCGCGGAGTTCGCTTCGCTTTTGTCCAGACGCTGTGTGTGTGCGCGTGTACGTGCGAGTGCGAGTGCGTGCGAGAGACGCGTGAGTGACAGAGACAAAGAGACAGAGAACGAATAATACACTGCATGTTTTAAATACCGTACATAAAAAATGAATAACGAAATGCATTATGTGGCGCACCGCCACGAATTAGTCTGTGTGGAAAACACTGGACTGTCACCATGCTCTCTGTTTGATTATTAATACGCATCACGCCAGTTGGACACAATAGAGGAAAAGGTTAAACGTTCAGTTCAGCCTTGATTTTGCATCGTCATTAGTAGTGTTAAAAGTTTTAAAGAGTACCAAATTGAACAAAATAATATAACTGCAAAATTTTAATTTATGAATATCTAACGGTATTTTCGGTATCGCAAAATCCATATCATGGTACAACATAATACCGGTAGTCACGTTCATACCGGTATAGCGCCGGTATAGCGCTGCTTTTCTTTTATATTTTATTTAAATAATTTAGTTTCCTTCCTTTTCTTGTGCTTACGGTATTACTTGTAATACTCACTATCACAGAGCTTTTGTTCATCCGGCTCCCGAACTCTCTCAATTCAGATAATTTTCCACATTGGCCTATAAAAAAAATGTAGTCATTCACTAGGCCTTTATCATAGCTTCTCGTTCTATTGTCTGACAAAACATGTAGGAAATGAGAACAGCTTTATTTTACATTCGGCTATATTATATTATAATATATTAAATACAGTATGTGAGCTGAGCATTCATTTATAGAGAAAACACATTAGACAAGCAGAACGCAAGTACAACGCGATGACGTCATGAATATGCTAATTGACGTATGACGTCATCTAGCGACATTTAGCGACTTTTAGGGAAGGCGTTAGCTACTTTCCTTTGAAAATAGTTGGCAACAGTGCTAGTGCACTCGCTAACAGACATGACTAAACTGAAGCGCAGACGCGTGCAGAATGTGTCTATAATACAGCCTTATACTTATCCAAAACCCCAAAATACACTTCAATTAACACTTTTCATGAAGCTTCCACAATTTAACGTTAGTCAATGCATTGACTAACAGAAAGCAGTACATTTGTTAAAGTATTTATTCATTTTGTTTAACATTAGCTGTTAGCTGTTGTTAGCTGTAACATAACATTAGCTGTTGTTAACACACAACTGTCACTGTTAGTTCGTGTTAGCTCAGGTCCATTAACTAATATAAACAGATACAAGTTTTGATTTTATTAATGCATTGGTAGATGTTGAAACATAAATTATTAATTGAATTGAGTAATTTTCATTATTAGTTCATGTTAGCGAATGTAGTTAACTAATGTTAACAAATGAAACTTTATTGTGAAGTGTTACCAATAGAGTGGCATAGGAATTAAAAGTATTTCTTAAAGCATTATAAACCATGAACCAAACCACCACAAGGAGAATCATAAAACTACAAACTTTGATTTGAAGCAAAAAAAGTATTTGAAAATCAGACAAAGGTACAAGACTGTGAACTTAACCTCGATAGTATTCGCAGTGCATCATGGGAGTGGGCGGAGCTAAAGAAATATTTTGGTCCCTTTTGCTTCGTCTCTTTGATTGGTGTAATCGTCTGTACAGCATCATGGGCAATATAGTTTTTTACTATGAAATCCACTGTTAAACACAATTATCTTGAAGATAAGTGTAAAGTAATGTGGACTGATGACTTCAACAGATGCAAATATCATGTATTATCAGCACCTGTCTTTACAGGTTATCATTAAAAATAGATTTTCCTATGGAGAAAATTAGTTTTTACTTCTGGAACTGACTGTATTATAATTTTACGTAAATAAAAAAAAACGTGAATGTCACTGTACTATACAAAATATCAAAGCAAGTGTTATTTATTGCAAAGAAATATGCACAAACCCAATGTACAAATAAAAGATTTGGCCAAAAGTCAGATTTGTTCATTTTGAACAGAGTTGTTAGAGGCAGAAATAAAACAATACAACGAACTGAACAATTTACCAGACGCTTTACACAAATATCATACAGCAAAAACATCATAACCAATTAAAATAAACAAGCTTCTAACACAAACTCTCCATAAACTCATAATCAACACATTTGCTGTCAGAAACACTGATATCGCTGAAGCCCTAAAGCTCCGGGTGTCAGTGTTTCAGTGTGTTTGAATGTTGAAAATAGCAGAAATAAGCAACAGGTTGCATGTGAAACAGACGCAGCGCAGACTGTCA
>NW_027509222.1:890000-892500 GCF_051911475.1 Siphateles boraxobius
AAAAGTGAATTTTGCATCCGAAAACACAAAACTTGTAGCTGTGCCTTTTTTTCACCAAATAATTTTGTCAGATAAATTTTACAATGCAATAGTAAATAAAGAAAAACATATATTATATATGATATATACATAATATAGTATAGTATAGTATATGATATAAACATATATGATATATATTAATATATATATATATATATATATATATATATATATATATATATATATATATATATATCCATATAAAAACAAAAAGCTCACAGGAAAAAACATACACTGACTACAGCATAATCAGTTATTAATATTTCCTTGCTTCTCTCTTATGTATGCATTTGTTCATCATTTCTTTGTATCTTTGGCCAAAAATGATGTCGGCACAATTTGGCATGTTCCATTGCGTTATCACCACAAATAAAACAATTGACTTCAAGCACAACTATGCAATTTGCAGTTTACACATTTTTAATAATATTTGAATAAAAGGCAAAGATGTAGATATTCCTAGGCCGGACATCACTTTGTGTAGATTCAGAGAGCGTAACAAAGACATTTCTCTTGTTTGCCGTTAGAAGCTTTGTTGGTCACACACTGAAGCTTTCATCAGAAAACACACACTCACACTCATGCCTGTTATTCCAGTGTGTGTGTGTGTGTGTGTGTGTGTGTGTGTGTGTGTGTGTGTGTGTGTGTGTGTGTGTGTGTGTGTGTGTGTGTGTGTGTGTGTGTGTGTGTGTGTGTCGTCATAATTGGTGTGGTTTATTATAAACGCAATAAATCCATTTAGAAATGAAATTTTCGATCAACCCAACTGAAGACTTAAAAATCTGTATGTGATGAAATTGTACACATTGCATCAGTAAAATCCTCTTGACATGTAAATACCTAAAAATATGAATGATATCACGTTGGTTAATCTGTAGATTTAAAGGTGTAATTTAAAGCCATTTGAGATGTTTTAGCCTTACGTGTTACTAATGCACTCTCTCTGCTTTTCAGATACGCCAGCTGGTTATGTTCCGGTATGTGCTTACATTATCATTATCCTACTCACATTTTAGCTGGGTAATGACATATAATAATTCAGTTTTATGCTAATTATATCTGGCTTTACATAAACAGGCATCTCATGTAAACTGACAACAACAGCGCCAACAAATGAGTTGTGTTGAGTTGCTCTGAATGAATATTACCAACACAAATGAAAAGAAATGTTTAAAGGCTTTACTGACATACACTGGAAATCTTTTAAAAATCTTTGGAAAATCATAAAACGATTCATCTGGTAGCCTAATAATAATAATAACAACAGTATTTTCAGCCAGTGTACTGAACTCGCTGGTCAATCACAAAGCCTCACTTCAGTAAGACACATCTCAGGCTAGCTGCTCATCTATTGTGGGTTAGCATGCCATCGTGAACAAACCCAACGCATTACACACTCTCGTTTTCTGTGATCGACATCCTGAATATCTGCAGCAAACAAGACCACAGATCCTGAATAGCATGACAAAGGGTAAAAATAACTCAAGAGCGTCTCGTTGTATCGCAACATTTCTCGATCCGGATTGATCCACAAACAAGTCCAAACAGTGAACTGGGACTGGGAATGACATTCACACACTCTGTGGGACTGCATGAAGAAGACACACACCAATGATCATGTCAGGAATATTCTCTGCTTATGTTTATTCCCCTACATCCCTTCTCCCGATATAAAGCATCATCACGGATTCTGAATACGAGACAGAAATATCCACATCGTGCCTCCATTATGAATTCATATACGAGTGGGTCACAAGGCTCTTCTGATTGGGTCGTCAACACAACAACTAACCACATATTCTTAATAACTAAGGAAGAGAGTAAATAAATGTATACTTTCTCAGTACATGTTAAAAGTTGTACGTCAAAACTCTACAGCTTTTTGGGGCAAATTCATCCGTCAGTTCTAATACTTGAGTAATAAAACTAGTCAAAAACCATGAACACAATTATACAAAATAAAAGAAAATATGACCTCAGTCAAACTACTGCTTATCTGTATTTACAAAATTGTCAGTTTTCACAATTACGTTCATGCTAATATAATTTGTATTACTTTTGTACAGTAAACCATGTTCAGTCCTGAACTAAAGCACTTCTCTAAAGAAGAAAACCCAACAGAGTGACACACGACCCAACAATGACTACGTTTACATGTACACCAATAATGTTATTATTTCTAATAATCAGTGTAAGGTCTTAATCGCAGTACGATGTTAACATGACACGAGCAGAACTTTACATGCAATTTTCATTATTCTGATTATTCGCTTATTAGTATTCACTTATACCACAGTCAGAAAGGCACACAGTATGCATGTTACACACTATTATGACCAGATGTCAGAGGTAATAATGACAAAAGCATTACATTTAATATAAAACAAAACAGCTATTTCATCAAATGTACACTGTATTTCTTCTGATTCTCATTTGTAGGCTCGAAAAATATTTCGTTTTT
>NW_027509222.1:897500-907500 GCF_051911475.1 Siphateles boraxobius
AACCTTAACTGTATCACACACACCTGACACTAACCTTACCCGTATCACACACACCTGACCCTAACCTTACCCGTATCACACACACCTGACCCTAACCTTACCCGTATCACACACACCTGACCCTAACCTTAACCGTATCACACACACCTGACCCTAACCTTACCCGTATCACACACACACCTGACCCTAACCTTACCCGTATCACACACACCTGACCCTAACCTTACCCGTATCACACACACCTGACCCTAACCTTACCCGTATCACACACACCTGACCCTAACCTTACCCGTATCACACACACCTGACCCTAACCTTACCCGTATCACACACACCTGACCCTTACCGTACCCGTATCACATCTCAATAGCAGCACAAGTGTTTTACAATACAACCTGAACACAATAAGTATATTGTACTTATTTTTTTATGTAAGTACATAGTACTTAAAGCCACTTAATATAAAGTGGGACCAAAAAGAATAATAAAAAAAAACATACCTTTTTCCGGTCAAAAATTACCGAACAGAACAGAGGATTAGGAGGGTTTTGAACATGGTACTTGAAATAAACCACTGCTTGAAAAAACTAGCATGTCTGTAATTGGAAATTTGACAAAAAAACATAAAGTTACTGAGATATAAAGTACATATGAAACCCTTGTGACAACAAGCCCTGTTGTCTCCAGTAACTGACCATGGAACAGAAAAAAATAAATCCTTCCACAGAAATATAATCATTTGAAGTAATGGCACAAAGAAATAACTACACAAGGAGTCACATCACACGACAACTGAAAGAGATTTAAACGCCTTTGAGTGTACATACGCAACAGAAGAGTGTGTGCTCGACTTCAGCATCACGGTTTCAAAGGCAGAGAGGAGGTGACACACTTACAGGCGATAATACAGCGGGAGCATCAAAGTTGCATGTGTGTCTGAAATATTTATGCCCAATGTAACATTCATCACAAAAGAGAAAAGAGCTTTATTAGTGCAGCAGCCAAACGATTCCCTGGAATAATGCAAAACGGCAAAGCAAGTGATGCAAGTGACAGGACGGCACTGTTTAGTCAACAACAAAAGAAGAGAGCAAAATTATCTCTATTCTAATTACTGCAACACTGTCAAAAACTTGCATTAATAACCCATTTACTGACAGATCCGCAGTTCTTCTGTGGATATACAAGAAAACAGTCCGGTCACATAGAGAAGGATACATTCACTACACTGCAGATGCTGAAAGTAAAAGGCCTTTTTAAGGATGCTGAGATGAACAAATCCAACACAGTCTCATCCCAAGGCGTCATCTAACTGATGCTTTTGACCATGCGTCACCATGCCGACGCACATGGCACCCTTTAAACGTCAATATGAGACGCTCATCCTCGGGCGTCATCTAACTGATGCTTTTGACCATGCGTCTAAATCCGACGCACATGGCACCCTTTAGCGTCAGTTAGATGACGCTTCCGTTATGGGTAGGTTTAGGTCTGGGGTAGGGTTAGGGTTAGACCACTAGGAGGCGCGTCTCATATTGACGCTTAAAGGGTGCCATGTGCGTCGGTATGTTGACGCATGGTCAAACATGGTCAAAAGCGTCACTTAGATGACGCCTTGGGATGAGACTGGGCTGATAAATCTCGTTACGTCATGCAAAGCATTTTAGCATTTGTTCACATCTGGGGCCAATCCTCGGGTTTTCCAGCACTCGGCTCTTGGATTGGATCAAATCTTGATAATGGGTTGTTCAAAAAGGATTTGGAAATCCAATCTCGATTTTGATCTGGATTAAAGCATCAGTTTGTTTGTGTTCTTTAAAGCTTATTAGTAAGATTGGGATTCCTTTGATCCAAAGAAAATCAGGATTAGCTTGATCCCAGCAGAAGGGTGGATTTCAGGGACAAAAAATGTAATAAAACTTTAAAACTGGTCAAAAATATAACATTTATATCATGTAATACACACATTTATATTTTGCTCTTGATTAGTTTAACTGCTAAAGTATTCAAGTAGACATTAGGCTTCCAATGAAGCCTTCAGTACAGTAAAGTACAATTGGCATCATAGAATAATCCCAGAAATAGCTGTCAAACTAAAATAATATATTTCTATTTAAGTGTTTATTGTATATTTGTTTGTTTTCGTTGTGGGTCAAACGGTTGGCTACGGAAGCCCTAAAGGGACATGGTGATGGGAGGAAAAATCATTTTAATGCTTTTGTATTCTCTTGCAAAGGTTTTGCGTTCCCCCATGAAACTTTATCAATCATTCTCAAAACTTGAGTTCTTCGTGATTTAAAGCAGTTACTTTGGGGAACGTAAAACTTTTGTGAGAGAGCGTAAAAGCATTAAAACATAATATTTCTCCCATTTCATATTTTTTCCATCAGCTTTAGTGCCTCTGTCGGGGTCTGATTGTTTAAAGGAAATTGGAAAAGGAAGGGAATATTTGTTTGTTTTTTGCTGTTTTCTTTCTCTTCAAATAAAACGCTTAAAGAGACACTGTCTCTTCTATCTGTAGTTCTTTACATAACTAGCATCATCATTTATCTTATATTTGGAGCACTTGTAATCCAGATTTGGTAATTTGAAAAATTGTGATCCAATCATTTAGCTTTGAAAAAACAGCACAAAAGTAAGATGTATTACTTGATCCTGGATAGCCAAACATGGGATTTCCGAATCTAGATAATTCTGATCCAGATTTGACTTTTTAAACAACTGAGTCCTGGTGTTCATTTTTTGTACTGTCAGTAACTCTGATATTGCGTTCATGAAATATAGATTGATTAGTCAATACGGGCCATGCCTGATAATTTCAGTGACCCAAAAAAATTGTGCACTCTAATATTTCATTGGATGACCTTTAGCTTTGATTACTGTGTGCATTCATTGTGGAACTGCTTCGACAACATCATGCAAAGTCACAACATTTATTACTATCAAGAGTTGCATTCATTTTTGGCCAAGATTATGTATTGATAGTGGGGGAGTCAAATACAGTCTAAAGGTCCTTCCACACCAAGGACGATAACTATAATGATAAAGATATAGATTCAACAGAATAGCAGAGTCCACACCTCGCCTATACCTATAACAACACAAGGGATCGATATAGTTGGAATCACTATTATAGTTTTTTTTTCAAGGTGATGAACGATAAAAACATTGACCAATCAGAATTCATCCGGCTTTAAAGAGCTCGAGCATTTAAAGCGGCAGATGACAAAACAGAATGATATTGTGTGTTGGTTTGGATGCTTATATAGTAGTTATGAAGGGGCGTTACTCCATCCTAACAACTTTCAATGGGGTTAAAGTCAGGACTCCGTGTGAAAATGATTCCTTGTGCTTGCTGAACCACTCTTTCACAATATAAGCCTGATCAATCTTGGCATTGTCATCCTAGAAAATGGCCATGGGATACGTCTTTCAACATGGTTACACACTACATCAGATAGGGTTAAAGTCCCCCTGTAGTCATTTTATTGATCACCAAAATTACATATTTAAACGTTTTTTCCTTGAAAAAAATGTCTTCATGCCCTAAAATAGCTTGAATGTAACTTGTTTAGTATACGTGGCTCTATGAATATGCAAATGAACCCCGCCTCCACTCACTCACTCAGCTCAGAGATCCACTCGTTGACGATCACACGTTGATCTGATTGGTTACAAGGTAGTTTGTGACGTCAGAAACACCAGCGATTTCAAAGCTTGTTTTTGAGACTGTCTTTGGCTCACTGCAGTTTTAAGCAGAAAATACTCAGCAATGCTGTCGACTTATGAATTTACACATGGTTTGTCTTAAAGCATATTAAAAACACCACATAGACATATAAACAACATTAAAAGCTGGATTTTCACCACAGGGGGACTTTAAAAGAATTGTTGTCAAAATTATAAAATGCTAGAAACTTCATCCTAACCTACCAATTGGCAGCAGCAAATCATCTTTACAGCAAAAGGTAATTACAGTAAAATAAATGATTGCTCCGATCACGTACCAATGATCATATCTTCAACCCCATGATGAACGCAAAAGATGTATTCCTTGCTTTATTTAGTGCCATCTTGTGGCCAATCTTCATCTGGCTGAAATCACGGCACATCACAGATGTCAAGATGACAGTCAGGATGTCGGATGTCTTAACTCTCACACGGCACTGCTCTCTTGACAAGCTCAACCAAAGCATCTCAAAGAAAGGAAATTTCCAAAAGAACAAGGGATTAATGTGCTTATCATCCATAAAACTTCCACAGATCAAGGCTCTTCTGTTAGTCAACGGCTGTTCAAAGTGCACAAGCTAAATCCTTTGATATGCTTTTTGAATTGAACAAAAGTTACAAGAGGAAGCCTTGCTAATGAGAAAAACCTGACAATCCTGTCCTCGAGATCACTTGACAAGGCTTTTTTCTTAAACTTTCTGCATTTGCCCTAAACTTTCCTGAGGAGGTTTCTCGCAGGTCTCCTACTCTTCTGAAGGCCTCATTTGACAACGCCACAACACTGATTTCTGCAAACCTAACATCTCTAGATATGAAAGACTGCACCTTTAAGACTGCGCCTTTAAAGCAGCCTGAATAAGTAAATGATATAGGCAACTTGGTAATAGAGAAGGTCAGATATATTAGGTCGGGTGTGTAATGTAAGTTGAAGCGGATAAACGGTGGTGTGATAGTTGCCCTCACTTAGTTTCAAAATGCTGCAATTTGTGATGGCTATTCCCTGAGCCTCTCAGAGATGAAGGCACTTGACAGCTCAAGGGATCAATGGTCCAAAACACACTAAAGCCCGTATTGTTGCTCTTGAACTGTAAGCATGTTGGAAGGAGCACATACGTGTACTGTAGCTGCATGGGTATGCATGATTTTTAAAGTTGGTATGCATGATTTTAAAAGCACTCCACATGGCTTCTATAAACTCAACATCTCGAATTTACTGCAATGTACAATCTTTCCTTTTTTTGATCACAGTTTCTTCGAAAAGGTTTCTTTGATTTGACAATGAGTGATTCCCGAGAGGTCAACTATAATATATATTCTATATTATAGAATATAAACCCTTGTAAAAAAAGATGAAGGCTTAATTATATTGAATGTGCACTTGTAGAGTACTATTGAATTATATTTAAAATAGTACTATTTGAATTAAAAGTATACTTGCAGATAATATAATATTAATGAAATTAAAGGCCACTTAAGTGTGCTTAAAGAGAGTACACTTTCATGACTTGTTTAGACACACTTTGTAATAATGTCAAGTGTAAGAATCGTCACGCTTTAAATAAGTACACTTATTTTGATGCGTTGACTAACATACTACTAAAGCACATGACGGTAATTTTAACTGAGTCTTATTCAAATGTTCATATATTTTAAATGTACTAAATTGCATCATTACAAATACATTTAATTGCATGACATAGAGGTTTCAACAAGAACAACATTAAAGTATATTTTAGTTTGCCATAAATGCATGTCAGTATTTTAAACAGTACACTATTGACTGCTGTCTTCATTACTTCAAAGACAGCAGAAGTAATTAAATTAAGCCAGGATTAAGGCTTAGTTCAATTAGAGCATTTAAGTGGCTTTTATAAATACGCCTTAGAAAAAAAAGCATTACTGGTGTGAATTTTGAGACAAAATAATGGTCATATATCAGTGCAAGTTGCTTTCAGTTAAAACAGCTCAAACATGCATTATAAAACGGTTAGTTCCAGTCCTTGATTCTGATTGGTCAATAGGTGTGTTTTATTCACGATAAACCTCTTCACCAACCGGTTCTATATATCACTACACAACACCCTAGCAACCACTCTTAGCAACGCAAACATATGTTTGTTCTCATTGATATTGTTCACTGAAGCTTATAGAGTACTGTGAGAGATTGAGTAAGTGTGTGTACCTGCTTTTACAGTAGTTATAGCATTTTTCTTCAGGTCAGTCCTGTATTCATAATAAAATTTCCTGTTTGAATGTCTCCTGGATATCTTGCCCTTTTAACAGTTCAGGGGTTTTCCCGTGCCCTGACACGCTAGTCATTTATCAGTTGTGTCTTGCTTCTCCAGTTTCAGTCCTTTCGATATAAAAGTCTTCTCTACCGTGAAAATAAACAACTGTATTTATTCACGATACAGCACAGCCTCTCATACCTTATTGAGTACTTTTAATCTGATACTAGACTTAAGCCTTGTCTATGAAACCAGGGGCCTAATATATATACAACCCCAAATCAGAAAAAGTTGGGACATTTTGTAAAATGCAATAAAATCAAGTATCTGTTATTTTTTCATTCTTTTTAACCTTTTTTAACTGACAAAAGTACAAAGAAAAGTTTTCCAATGTTTTCACTGACCAACATAATTGTATTTTGTAAATATGAAAAATGTTTGATTTTGATGGCTGCAAAACACCCCAAAAAAAGTTGGGACAGAGACATGTTCACCCCTGTGCCACATAACCTTTCCCTTTAATTACACTTTTTAATCATTTGGGAGTTGAGGATACTAATTGTTGGAGTTTTGCTAGTGGAATATTTGCCCAATCTTGTCTGATACGAGACAGCCGCTCAACAGTCTGTGGTCATCGTTGCCTGATTCTCCTTTTCATGATGGGTCATACATTTTCCATAAGATCATATCTGGACTGCAGTAAACAGGAGGAACATCCCTTCTCTGGAGCAGAGTGTCTAGAAACCACTCAGTTTTAGCATGTGCAGAATGAGGCCTGGCATTGTCTTGCTTCCCAGGAAAGATGTCATCTTGATGGCAGTTTATGTCTCTGTACAATCCAATACCGTTTGCAGTGATGCACCTCAATACCAGCACAGATGTTTGCTTTTGCACCTGTCGCTGGTGAAAGTCTGGTTGGTCCCTTTCGTCTTTGGGACTGAGAACTCGATGTCCATTTTCTCCCAAAAACAAGCTGAAACATGGACTCATCTGACAACAGCACACATTCCCACTGTCTTCTAGACCATCTGAGATGAGCTCAGGCCCAGAGAACTCGCCGGCATCTCCACATAGAACTGATGTAAAGCTTTCTCCTTGCGTAACAGAGATTCAAGTGGCATTTCTTAATGCAGAGTCAGACTGTGTTCAGTGAAAACGGTTTTCCAAATTACTCCTGAGCACATGTGTCTGTATTTAACAGATTAGCATGATGGTATCTTGTGCAATGCCATCTGAGGGTTCAAAGATCACGCACATTCAACAGAGGTCTCCTGCCTTACCCAACACAGACTGAGATTTCTCTGGATTCCCTGAATCTTGTGACAATATTATGTATGGAAGATGATGAAAGGCATAAATGCTTTGCAATCTTGCATTGGGAAATGTGATTTTTTTAATTGTTTGACAATTCTCTCATGATATTTGGCACAAAGTGATGAGCCATGACCCATCTTTGCTTAAAAAGACTGAGAATCACTTTTACACCCAAACATGATACCCTCAACTATTACCAATTCGCCTGCTCATTGTGGACTGTTTCAAAAGAGTCGGATCATCTAATCTGGATAATCTTTTCACTTTTATTTGGTCTCTGTCTTATTAAACTTATTTGCGGTGTGTTGCAGCCATCAAAATAAAAATGTGTTCATATTTACAAAATACAATTATGTTGGTCAGTGAAAACATTGGAAAACTTTTCTTTGTACTTTTGTCAGTTAAAAAGGTTAAAAAGAATGAACAAATCACAGATTCTTGATTTTCTTGCATTTTACAAAATGTACCAACTTTTTCTGATTTGGGGTTGTACTTAATGGCTCGTTTCCACTGAGCAGTACGGTACGGTACAGTACGGTTCGGGTCGGGTCGGGTCAGTAAACCATGATCCGGCTAGCGTTTCCACCGCCAACAGTACCCTACTTGATAGGCGTGGTGTTTGCAGGAAAGAAGCGATCAACGTCATTTTCGCGCGAAGAAGAAAGCGACAAAGTAAACACTAATGGATGGCATACAGCAGATCTTGTCCTTGCTTCTCGGCATGTTTGTCACAAAAAGACAAGCGCCGACATTAGGCATTTCTCAATAACAAGTACACAAAGTTCTCAGCAGAATGACTCCCGAGGACGCGAGTCCGGTAATTCTCCAAATGGAACAGCGCGTTCTTGAAAGCGTCACTCAGCTCGCTCTGCATGTACATTTTAGGCAACAATAAAACGAAATATATTATAAAACACCACTCTGTCCCTTTTCGTTTACATTTTAAACATTATAGGCACACAAATGTGGTTCAGGCAATGTATAGACCTGATTATATTATTTACTGCATGTTTAACGTTAGCCTATTTATAACAAAACGAAATATAAAACACAACCCTGCATCTTTTCGTTTAAATTGTAAAAATATTAAACATATTCCTGGCAATATTTGCATTTGTACAAATGTTGCAATAAACAACATTACAGTGATAATCTTGTAATAAAATAAAAAATGACAAAACTCAACCCAGTTAAATTTCAGTTTTAGCAATAATAGCCATTATAAAAGTATAAGTAAAAGGTAACGTTACAAGAAGCTATACAATAAGAGATAAAGCAAAAAATTCAGTCAAATATACACATTCAGCGCTGGTCTAACATTAACGTTACAACGGAAAAGTTAAATAGCCTAAATATATGAAACTTCACTTAACCCTCAGCCAAAACGATTGGCCAGGGAACGAATTATCGATTCACGAGACCAAAGATCACCCGTTAAATTTACACAAGACGAATTACCACTACAGAGTCAGCGGCAAACGTCAGAACGACTAGCCGAGGAAAGGCTGTTCCAGGCGGGGAACATGAGCGCCGAGCGCCCGGTGATCGCCTGGAATGGATCAAATTATCATAAAACATTATAAATAAACCACAGATTTGAGCTTTAAACAACTACATTCTCGTCTGAAAAACTCTTAAAACTACATTTCGTGAAAGAATAACCATACTATTATATTCCAACTGTATATTAAAAAAATGGCGCTGCTTTTGTTGTCATTCCCCTTGTAGCTCGCGCAAGTGACGATACTCTGTCAACCAATCAGCGTTCTGCAGTGAGTCTAGCTCCTCCCTTTAGTACCGTTCCACTGTGCTAGGTACCCCAACGGAAGGGTACCCAAAAAGTGGTACGGTACGGTTCGGCTTTTTGGTACCATTCACAACTTTTGACAGTGGAAACGCAAATAATTGCGTACCGTACCGAACTGTACCGTACCGTACCGCTCAGTGGAAACGAGCCATAAGTGGCCCAAAAACACTCCAAAGTTCGACTAACTGCATTTAATAAAAATATGAAATACATTTTAATGTAATTTAATTGTAATTATAAAAAGGATAGTTCCGGTCCTGGATTCTGATTGGTTGAGCCGCGCTCAAAGCCGTTCTAAATTACTCCACACACACACACACACACACACACACACACACACACACACACACACACACACACACACACACACACACACACACACACACACACACACACAAGCACACACACACACACACACACACACACACACACACACAAGCACACACACACACACACACACACACACACACACACACACACACACACACACACACACACACACCTGTGAGTGCATTACATCAGTGTTACTGCACAACTGCCGTTTGTGATGCTTTGTTGCTGCATGCGTGGAATACATTACTTGGCGGAGGAATAAATGTGTTAAAACTATATTTTTTTTGTTGCTGATGTTTATTTTATGAATAAAATAAATATTAAACTTTTAATTTATAAAAGCAATAAGCCCCTTGAAGCCGTGTTTTACAGTGAATTTATGCACTGCGCTCCGCGTCGAGTCTATCAACGCCCCTGAGCTGTTCTACATCCACTGCAAATCACGGCGTCACATGCCTTATTGCTTTATTAACATGCAATTAAGTATCCAAAACCACTCCACTTCCATTGGAATTAAACTCGAGGATGGACTGATCGAGATGTTTATATGAATTATTTTCAGTCCAATTATGAAGGGATTATTTGTTTG